>NW_015635538.1:292877-299193 GCF_001515625.1 Sinocyclocheilus rhinocerous
GCTTACAAATAGACACGCATAATATCCCTATAACAGATCTAGACAGGTGGTGCTGGAGGAAGTGGAGGGTTTCACAGGGGACTGCATACTTTTTTTGGAAAAGGCCCTTTTGATGCGAGTGAAGCAGCAGACCCAAACTGCAGTACATCTTCAGTGTTATTCATTTGCTGTATATGTAGCTTCATTTTAGACTTGTTCATTCACTAAATGTATAGAATGAGGAGTATAAATTCATGGTGTGTGTGTGTGTGTGTGTGTGTGTGTTTGAGGTTAAGAGCAAGAACGTTGCATACTGTACAAACTCCAGCAGAACAAGAGAGAGGAATTACAGACAGTTTCAGTATGACAGAAGAAGACAGAAGGGAAAACAGAAAATTCTCTGCTGAAGGAATGTGATCTCCAGCTGGTGCTCAGCTCATCACAGATGAGCAGAGGCATAAACTCATACATTTACATCAGTGCTTTGGGGACATGATAATATGAAAAAAAAAGCCATAAGGAATTTGTTTTATTTGTGTTTCAAGCAAACAACTTCTCAAGTTTCAAGGAACTGACCACACTGCACAAAAGTTTAGCATTAAATTTAGAGTTTATAATCCTTGCTCTAGACACTTTAATTTCATAGCAATTTTACAGTACTAGTTGTGCAATCAAAACATGCAAATTTACTGTATGTAGATTTGATGCAACTGTGGTTCGAACATACTATTTAAAAACTATAAATAATTTCTTCTTTGAAATTGGCCATGAAAGTGATTTAGTAGATTTGTGCTGTACAATGATTAGTTGTGTTTGTGCAGTATACAGCAGGGGCCTGCAGTCCACATAAGCTGTGAATGCTCTGCATACCCAAGCCATTTGAATGAGTTCACGGAGTGGCAAATTAATATTATTACATGGCTCCCTGGAATACTCTATTCTGATTGGTCAGTCATGACATTCCGAGGTATGTTATTCCCTGATAACAATCGTCATCATTAGCAATCATTAGGTCATACAGGTATTTGAGACTGGCGCTTCTTTCACATCTCTAATGTCACACTGCAGTGCTCTCTCTTTCTCTCTCTCTCTCTCTTTCTCGTTTCATTTAAACACAATTGCTTTCATCTTGTGCCTCAGTTATTGACTGTATTTACAGTAACATGAAACCGGAGGACTTCATTGTTAATCGTAGGCTTGCATAGTATTGTTAAAAGGGTCATATGATGTTGCTAAAATTAACATTATTTTGTGTATTTGGTGTAATGAAATGTGTTTATGCGGTTTAAAGTTAAAAAAACACATTATTTTCCACATACTGTACATTATTGTTTCTCCTCTATGCCCCACCTTTCTGAAACGTGTTTTTTTACAAAGTTCATCGTTCTGGAAAGCGAGGTGTGCTCTGATTGGCCAGCTATCCAGTGCGTTGTGATTGGCCGAATACCTCAAGCGTGAGACGGAAATGTTACGCCCCTCACTTACTGTTGATGCCGTGTCCGGCCGGAGCGACGAGACATAAACATTAAAACCCATTACAAACGAGGCATTTGTTGCATCCAGTGGGGACATAATTACTGATTATAATGACTTATACTGTCTTTTTACGTGTTGCATTGCATCGTGCCGCGTAAACATAAAACCCTGTCTGTATTTGTGATCAGAGAAATGACAAACAACAAGTGCTACTCTACTGCCCAAATCATCAGTGGCAACGAAAAACACAGCGGCCTAGCGTGCGCTGAGGCCGGTATAGAGTGAGCTGAGGCGGGCTGGACTCCGCTTCGTCCACGGTGAAAGCTGATCCGGTGATCCACAGCACTAAGTTGATGTATTTCCTCAGCGACCAGCATGGATCAGCTCTAGGCATGACGAAGCAGATATCGTCCTCTTTTGGAAGGTCAAACAAAGTAGTTTCGCTTTCACAACGAAGCACACAGCGTCTTCAGGACATGGCTGCAGCGTCAACAATACTACAGCTAGAATAAAAGTTCTTTCTTTGCGTGAACATTTGGGCGGTGTTATGCAAATCTTCCCACATAGTGACGTAGGTATGTGGGGGTGTGTTAGAACGAGCCGTTTTAGGTAGGCGTGGTTAACTCTTAACTTTTATAAAGAATATCTCTTTGGTTTTGAGACTTTAGTGTTTGCAACTTTACAGATCTTCTTTATGCACCAAGAGCTTGTAACACTCCAAAGAGAAAGGAAAAATTGAAATCGCATCATATGACCCCTTTAACAGGATATTTTTTAAAGAAATAAAGTCAGATGATAATGTCAGACTTACCAGAGCAGGATCCAGTTCTTCATTGAGCAAAGCATCATTCTTAATAAAAGCCACTCTCTGAGCAAAACGACAGGTGGATATAGACTCCTGACAAAAGAGAGAGAGAGTGATGTGCAAGAGTGATGTGAAGATTTCAAACAAATGCATTGTCTTTTGTGCACAAAAAAATGTTTAATTTGAGGTTAAGAGATGTACACCAGTGTTCCTCCTCTCCACAGAAACAGCAGCGATCATGGTGGTCATACAGTTACCACCCAAACTGTCTCTAAGCACAGAGGTCATCATGGAATTGCGGTAAGGGATGTGGGATCTATTCTTCTCCGACAGGGCTATGATGACCTAAACCAGACAGCAAATAAAGCCCACCAAATTGTGGCTTCAGTAATATGATTAAAACTCATTTTAAAATAAACAAAGGGTTATATTCAAAATTATTTAAATTAAAATTATTTTTTCAATATATTTCAAATCATAATTTTTGAGTGCACTATGGAAATTTGGGTAAAAATGAACAATTTCATTACTGAGCAAGTACATGGAAAAACTGTGTTCAAAAAGGCATTCTCGCATTACCCCAATTCTCTATAAGCTTAAAATAATGATTTATATTTTGAACAGCTAGATCAGACTTGGCAGGAAATGTAATGTTTACACTGTTTGTCCTTGTATGTTTATATGTACATTATATTCTAGAACAGAAAAAGTCTGGCTACTATGGTGGCACATATGTTACTTGCTCAGAGTCAGATTACATTTTTCATATATGTGCTGATCTGTACTGATATGGTAATCAAAAGCAACTATGAATAAACCTCAAAACCTCAAATTTATCAGCATAAAAGAGCTGAAAGCACAACATAAAACATTTCTGAAAGTAACTTGGAATTCCATGTTTCAACCACATGGTTAGAGAGGGCAAAATTCCATAGTGCACCTTAAAAAACAAATACAACAAAAACCTCTGTAACAAAGAAAGTCCTCTGACCTGCTCCAAGTAGTGCAGAGAGAGGTTAATATATTTTGCTTCTGTTAGGATCTGACCACCCACACCTGTCTTTCCCACTCTTTCAGACCCAGCCAGATCCACCAGGTGCAACTTGGAGCACCGCACCATGGCTGAACCCAGCTCTTTGCTGCACAGGTGAATTGTAAAGATGCAGTGAGACCGTGTAGAAGCCTGGTTCATGGGAGTCTACATAAAGATGGAAACATAGAAAAGAGATGACTTATGAGTCAAATGAACTGCCATTACAGCAAATAACAATAACATGGTCTATTAACATTGAACATATACTGTATGTCTTCAGTAAGTCAAACAATTTTTAAAACTATTAATCCCAATTCTCATATGTTAATAACAGGTATAATCACACATGTTGAAACTCAAGATGATTAACAGCAACAAATAATACTCCCAAACAAAATTTTTGTTAGAGTTACGGAAAAATAGAAAACAGATTTGTCCTTGTATCAACATTTTCTGCCTAACCCAGCATCTGCGTCAAAGTCCAACATGTTTGATTAGTGTCTCGTAAACATGGTGACTTTCGAGTGGTTTATTTTCCGAAGCTAGTAATACACTGTGATGGACAGAGTGAAACATGGAATAACTCATTAGGATACACTTATTAATGAGATGAGTAAAAGATGAGAATGTGAGCTGAAGACCTGAATCTCTTACACTAAGAGCTAGTAAAATATGTTACACATTATCATTCTGCTGTTAAACTCCCAGGTTCTCCAAACAGCTCCTCTCATGCTTCAGATCAGTGCCCTACACTCTGAGAGACTGTCAGGCACCAAGACTCCTTCCAAGACCTGTTCACTCTCCTCAGACTTTGAATCACCCACACATGCATTCACTCAGCTCGCTAACCAGAAATGCTACTAATACTCTCACACACAAACACACACTGTCTAGTCTCACATGTGCACTCTAAAGATAGCTCTGCTGCAATTAGTATTTTTTCTTCCTGCTGTGTTGGAAAACCTACCTCTGGAATAACTATTCATGGACATTTTCGAGTGCTGTACAACTATTTAAGTGAATTCGCAAAGTATCACCCCTGAAGAAGCAAATAAAAGTTAAACATTTAAACATTTTTTTTTTTTACAGATGTAAAATGTAAAAACAGATATATATGATGAATATTTAAACATAGGCAACTAGACCACATCTGGACACAACTTTATCTCAGAACTTTTGTGATAAGTTGCATAATTATGGTTTCTAACACATCAAAAAGTTTAAAAAATAAACAGACTCTCATTTCTTTTCTCAGCTGGACCATTTTTCCCCAATAACACCATTAAGTAAAGTTTAACAGGAGAGATTTCTTGTTTAAAATCAAAATGGACCTCTCATAAAACTGCATGTGGGTGACCACAATGTTTACATTGTGGTCACAGAGTCAGCAATCAGAAACAGCTCCATGGGGTGATTCATACCACAAAGGACTTGCAGTTGTAGTATTGCAAATTTTGAAATATTTGAGACAACATGAATTACAAATTATTTCAAGATGAAAATGCAGATTATGGGTTTTAAGGCTTTGTATTATATGCCTATCCCTACTTTTATTTATTAGTAATTGTATAAGTAAGATGAATGACAATTAGGGGTTGAACGGATCGTAGTTGATCCGTGAACTGTACAGACCAGGACCCACGGTTTGGCACGCATGTGATTTGTGGATTAAATGCAAAATTTAACATCATAGAGTTCAATTTTATCATTTGTATGTGTTTTGTTTTGCTAATTTACACATTCAAGTGATGTTAAACCATGCCAGTGAAAGAACAGGTGAAAGAAAACTCGATTCGGTACTCCTGCTCTTTTTTTCTGTGCACACAGCCACACACACAGAGGCGCGTTTTAGACAGTGCATGAACACAGAGTTGATTCCACTTTCGCATCTCTTTGCATCTTAACAGACACACACAAATAAAATACCCATCTCAGCAATTATCCTTGTAAACGCAGTTGGTTATGTCTTAAGTGAACGAAAACAGCTCAGAAAGAAAGCAGATGTGTATCATTATATTGGATTTGCACATCAGGCCTAAAAGGGATAGCAGCCTATAAATACCTGCTGCTGTCTGTATCGGAGACCTTATTTCGTAATTTTGGCTGCGTTTAGAATTGGCATTAACATGCGATCACTGTGATCCGATCAAGCAGATCGTTTATACTTGGCAACATCAAGTGACTTCTCTATCTGGATAACCGATCGGATCTCTCTTTCCCACGCAATATTTAAATAAGTCTTGCACCGGACGCGAGCGGCGCGACGCAGTGCGACGCAACAAAATACTATAGAACACATTATAATCAGTGATGCTGTCTACACTGGATGCGGCAAATCCCAGACAGTAAACTGTTGCCCCGTTCTGTTTATGACGTATTGACACAAAAGTTCAAATGATTTGCAATGGTCCCTTTGTCGTGTCCAGTGTAAACAGCCTCACGCTGTTGCGGCGTGGCGTGACAACTGCAGGTGCGTGATAATTCAGATATGTGTGAATTCAGGTTCTGTTGTTGCTCTGTTTCCTTCTGACAATTCGGGAGAGAGGGGGCAGGGTTTTGTGTGACGTCAACCTGCGAATGCAGACACGATAGCTGGATTGCATTTACATTACACTGAGATACGATCACAATGCGTCCTCGACCATCTCTGGACCAGGACATGCTGATCGTATAACATTCCGATCAGAAGCGCATTTACACTTGTCTTTTCAATGTGTATGTGGACAACATCCGGCTACAGGTCACATGTTAATGTTAAGTGTAACAAGTTTCAGTTAGCTTAATGCAGTACACGTAGCAAGTTTTTTTTTTAAATAATATAATAAATAAAAAGAAAACCGATAGAATAGAAAAAGAATAGAGCAAGCTAGTGTTAAAGGTCTTTTTGCTTTTGTTAATTGTATAATAAATATAAAGAAAACTGATAGAATACAAAAAGATTAGAAAGCAAGTGTTAGTTTTTTTTTTTTTTTTTTTAAAAAAAAACAAGCAGTTAGTAAATAAATAGAGTGCAAGTCTAAAAG
>NW_015635538.1:301074-301461 GCF_001515625.1 Sinocyclocheilus rhinocerous
AAAAGGGGGGTCGTCTTATAATCAGGGTCGTCTTATATTCGGGCCAATACGGTATGTATATATATATATATTTATTTATTTGTTTTGTTTTGTTTTGTTTTGTTTTTTTCAAAATTATAATTGAAAACATTATTGTCATTTGAGAAACATTTGCCTACATTATGAAAACTGGCAAAAACAAACAAAACTATTTTAACAGAAAAATTCCTAATAGTAATTCCGAATTGCAATAATAGCCGCTTTTCCACTATCGGGCCGAACAGTTCTAAGAACTGTCAGGTACGGTTCCAGTTGTAATTGATAATACAAATGATGCATTAGGACTTGCGTTTACTGACCTAATAAACTCTTTTGGAGTCAAGCAAAACGTCACCGGGCCCACTCATC
>NW_015635538.1:301974-315413 GCF_001515625.1 Sinocyclocheilus rhinocerous
TTCTGTTTATTTTATTTTTCGCGTCAAGAGTTGTGTCTGTTATTTAACGAAGTAAATATCAGATAAAAAAGGAGTCCCAAAAACATAAATATCTGATATCATATCGCTGTTTACATTACACTTGCGTTACCAAGGCAATGACTGTCGCATTTGTATTACATTCCAAAGAGCTCCGTTATCAGCACCACAGTGGAAAATGAAACCGTATCCGTGCTGACTGGCCAGATCGGCACGGAATGGAATGGTTAAGCAAAGAGAACCATTTGGTCCGATGTTCATGTTTCTCTATCAACCCTCTGGGGTCGATGAACGCGCTGGCGTGTTTTGGGGCATTTTTTCCTGATAACGCCAAAATGAACTTAAATTACTCTGTCATTTTTGATTGTACAGATAAGAGTCTGTAATACATAATTCGAATCTGTAAAAGGTCTACTTTTATGAGAAACATATCTATAGAAAAGCTCTGTGTACCCATAAAGCTTGAAGTGTCTACTTTTAAATGAAAAAGTCATGTCATGGTCATGTCAAAAACAAATATTCTGTGATAAAGTAATCTGTATGAAACCAACGCGAGGTCCAGTCTTTCCCGTCTGAGCTCATTACCTGTAATGTGATCACGCCCACGCGCAACGCGCGCTATTCATACGGTAATCATTAGGGGTGTAAGAAAATATCGATATTATCGATATGGCAATACTGTATCGATTCTCAAAAACGGAATATCGATATTTAAGAAAAAAAAATCATACAAGATTCATGGCAGATGTTTAGTTTTGAGTTTATATCCCGACCGCTAGATAGCAGCCTTCTTCTCTGAACTTAAACAGTGACAGGAAATACTAGCATTAGAACACGCCATAGCAGACTCTCGTCACTCAATGGCTGGATGTCTAAGTGGTGCCCGCAGAATAACATAGGTTTCATAGATAATTGGACGAGTTTTTGGGGCAGACCTGACCTGCTGATAAGAGATGGTCTTCATCCCTCCTGGGGTGGTGCCGCTCTTCTCTCTAGAAATATGGCACATAGTCTTAGAGTTTGTACTTGACTAACTGGGGCCCAGGTCAGGAAGCAGACAGACTGGCTAAACCAACCGTCTGCTAGCCGCCTCACGTCAAAGAAATCAGTTAATTCTCAGCACATAGAGACTCTTTCACCTAGATATCACACTATAGAGATTGTGTCTGTTCCCCGAACTAAAAAATACAAAAAACGTCCAAACCAAATTAAGAGTAAAAATTTAAGTGCTCTCTTCTCCCTATAATTATTAGACACGCTCCTTACTGCTGATTGGCTGAGAGTTTGTTTTGGGACTCGGTCCGACACAGTGGTCAAAAGCGTTTTTTCAAAAATCGCTTAGTGCACCTTTAAGTGGTCCTTCAAAGCTAGGTGATGTACATTTAGACCAGAACAACACCACCTACACTCTATCGTACAGCAAGCTGCCGCCTTAAAGCGTAGCTAATTATTGTACGAAGGAGCAGAGCGTACATAGGACACAGATCGAGATTTCATAGGTGCAAATGAGTCCAAAGCAGAGAGGAGAGCAGAATTTAACATACGTTGTCCTCCAGGGAGTCAGATGGAGAAAGACAACTTACGGATGACTCAATAAAAGCAGAAAAATACTGAAGATCAATCGATTTCCATTTACCATAATTTACCATTTGTGTAAATGACATTTCTGTAAATGATAATTCCATATTAAACAGAATAGCCAAGTGGTCAGACAGCCCAAAGTCTACAGAGGCAGGCAGTGACAAAAATGAACTATTGGTAATCACTAGATCCAAGGTCTGACACTTTTTATGAGTAGAAAAGTCCACCAGTTGTTTCAGATTAAAACACTCTAACAGAGACAAGTCGCATGGTTGCCAGATTGCAAAAAACAAGCAAAACACTGAGCAGAAAATGTATCCTTTTAAAGGCAGAGTAAGTGATTTCTGGTAGCCAATGTTAAAAGCTCTGAAGGATTTGAACTCTTGAAGTTTGGCAACCGTACACATGAAATCTGGTGTAGTAGAGGCGTGTACAGCAGCCCGCAATAATATTTTGTTTCTTTTTTCCAACGAAAATAAAAAGAAATCTTGGTATAGTTTATATTTTTTAAATACATTTTAGTCTCGTCTTTTGTCATCAACGAGATTGCATGTTGATATAGTCACAGTTTATTGACCTTATTGTCGTCTCGTCATCGTCTCGTCTTAGTCATTAGAAAAAAGCTTGTCAACAAACATTTTTCGTCATGCTTTTCGTCAACGTAATTAACACTAAGGCAACATCAATCAGTCACTTTGAACAAAGATGCATTTGTAAACCTCTATTTTCTGGTACTATTCAGTACCTCTAAAAAACTTTTTTTGAAGACGCTCATAGATGGCTAAGTGTAAATGTTTAAGTATACAGCAATGGTTATTTTCATACACATTCAGTCATGCAAAGGAGTGACAATAGTATTCTATAATAGACTCTATAACCTTTTGCATAATCAATCCTTTAATCAAAAATTTCAGGCAAATCTATTAACTTTTAAAAGCAAGTTTGCTGACAAGCTGCATGACAACTAATTTACGGTCTATTTGTTTTTTGTCTCTGTTGCTTTTTCTTCCTCTTTTTTGTTAACTTTAAAGTGCAGAAATAAATAGGTATTTTGTTGTTTTTTCTTGTTGTTAAATGAGATCCCAATCCATGTTTTTCTTGTACCTATATCTTTTTATTTTTGTTCCATAATTGCTGTTATTACCCTATATAGGACAAGCGATTTGAAAAATGGATGGATACAAATTGCTGTTATAGGTTTAAACATATCAAATAAGTAAATGTGCAGAAATTTTGTACACCCTTTGGGAGATTGAAAATATGGTGAAAAAGGTGAGGAAAAAAAGGTGAAAAACTATTTTCTTAAAAACATTTCTCACAAAAATACTTGTCAATCCTAAACACTGACTATGAGAACATGGCCAGAGTAGTACGCTAATAGAGAGCAGAATCAACCTTTACATACAAACTGATGTCCTCACCTCTGCGATCATACGATTAGTGTCTCCTAAAAATAGCAAATCCAAAGCTTCCTCTTCATTGGCTGACTGTTGCAATGACAGGTTCTTGAGGTGAATGTTCTGGTCTGGATCTTCCATGATTGTCACCTTCCTAAGTCAATGACAAAATGTTAAGAATGTTAGCAAACAAAATATAAAGTGAGTGAGGGAAGTAGTCAATCATCAAATCAATGAACATCAGCTGTTTAACAGTAGATTGCAGAGAAATACTGTACACATGCACATATACATCATAACTGCTATAGGTGGACAGGAAAACGGTCTTTTTCTGTTATGCCTGCACTTATGTTTACATTATTGAGTATACTGTCCTTACCTTTTGTTATAATAAAGGTTTTGAGCTCTATAAACAACATCTCTGACATACTGTCAGCATATCTTAAAACTTGTATTGAATCCTGAACATTCATTAGAGCATGAAGTCAGAATAGAACCAGATGGTTCTAAAATTATTATTTAATGTAAGTGTCTGAGTCACAACAAAAACTAAGACATCTGATGTGACAAGAACTGATATCAGGCTAAGTGATAAACTACAAGAAAAACAACATGAAGTAAGCAATCCTATTGGAAAAAATATTCAAGCACCCATGTTTCCTTAATCATTGAATTAAAAATGAATTAGAGATGGATGCCAAATGGATACATCTGAAATAAATATTTAAAGTTTTGTTATCAACTCTAACATGAAATTACAACATTAAAGCTCAATTAGACAACAGCTCAGTTAGCCTGCTGGACATTCTAATTTTATACCATTGACATCTTTTGTTTTGAATGGCATAGAAAGAAATATGAACAAAGATATGGATGAATATACAGAGAGAGAGAGATAACAACAGAAAGAAAGTGTTAAGTGATACTGCTTGTAATAGGGACAGTGGATTTTAAGTGTCATTGCTCCTTGAAAGTTTAGCTTGTGTGGTCAAAAGTGGGCACAGTCTATTTTCAGAAGTGTGCAATTTGTGGGACTCCTGGGGCCCGTTCTTCAAACGTCGCTAACACAGTTAGCTGGATTTGATTGTTGACGATTTGGCATGATCTTGGATTATTTGGTTCTTCGAAGCTCATCCTACATTTAGTCAGGTGTCTTTTTTAATTATATGATATCATTACTGTCACGAATCCGGTCTCTGGCCTTCCGGCCGATTGCCACTAGAGGTCATTCTACCATTACATTGACTCTCACACTAGTTTTCTGTTTTAGTCTCGTGTATTGTTCTGCGTTTATCACTCATCTAGCGATAGCTGGATTACTGAGTCTAGTGTCTTGTTTTCCTTGTTTTCATCGTCTTGCCTTGTCTATTTCCCCGTGTTCTGATCACTGCCTCTGTACCTGGATTATCCCTCGAGTCTCGCCCAATTGGATACTGTTCGCCCCTGCCTGGACCTTTGCCTTGTACCTGGATTATCCCTCTTGCCTTGCCATCAATATACCTGTTTGCCATTGTCTGACCTATGCCTGTTTGTGACCACGTCTCTGTTAATAAAGCCTTGCAGATGGATCCGCACGCTTCCTGTGTTCCCTCCGTTACAGTATACACTGTGAAATGAATCGCTTACTTACATTGGGCCTCATTTACAAAACGAACGTACGACAGAAAATTGGGCATACGGTCGTTTCAAAGCAAAATTCGGAATTTATCAATATGGACGTGAGCGGTGGCTACGATCAAATCTCACGTCTGGTCTGAATACTTTCCGTACCCACTGTATATATATAAATATATACACACATATACATGAGGCTTAAGCAACAATATATTATTCTAAAACAACTATTTGCATTGACGTAACTAGTATATGAATGTGGCCATATTGGAAAATTATTACTGATTACAGATCTGAAATACTGATTAAATTAGTTAGGGTTAAAACAAAGACTTACGGTAAGTCCTCCAGACGAGATGCCTCATGTTGGGGATTCAGTAGATCATAGCCAGTCTCATTGTAGATTTCCAGGTAAGATATGTGGGTTGTATAGATCATGCTGCTGTCCTGCAAACAGATATACAACTAACTAAACAAGGTATACCAGGGAAGATCAAAACAGTTCACCAGCTAAATTTTGATTCTAGCCTAGATTACTTCATCAACATTTTTTTAATTTTTTGCTGAATACATATATTCAATTTTTTTTTCAGAAATATAATGAAAATGTCTACTGACCTTGCTGAAATGCTGATAAAGGTACGAAAGAGTTCTGGGGATGATCCCTCGATCATTGTAGCCAGAGATCAATTATCACGATTACTAGATCTGGAATCTTTCAAATCATCTCAGATGTATTAAGCAAGGTACGAAGAACGGGCCCCAGGTCTTGAGTTATATGTCAACAGAGCAAAGAAAGAGACACCAGAGGAATTAAAATGAAGTGGAAAAGACTGTATTAGTCATATATGCATCACTCCAACATGACCAATTTTGATTTTTGTTAAAAAAGACCACATGGCTAAGCATCCAAAACAAAACAAAGAGGTGCATGAATGAACAGCTTACAATGGAAAAGTAAATAAATTAAAATTATGAGATATATACCATGTCCTTGTTCCTGTTAAAAAAAAAAAAAAATATATATATATATATATATACAGTGGGTACAGATCTGAAATACTGATTAAATTAGTTAGGGTTAAAACAAAGACTTACGGTAAGTCCTCCAGACGAGATGCCTCATGTTGGGGATTCAGTAGATCATAGCCAGTCTCATTGTAGATTTCCAGGTAAGATATGTGGGTTGTATAGATCATGCTGCTGTCCTGCAAACAGATATACAACTAACTAAACAAGATATACCAGGGAAGATCAAAACAGTTCACCAGCTAAATTTTGATTCTAGCCTAGATTTCTTCATCAACATTTTTTTAATTTTTTGCTGAATACATATATTAAATTTTTTTTTCAGAAATATAATGAAAATGTCTACTGACCTTGCTGAAATGCTGATAAAGGTACGAAAGAGTTCTGGGGATGATCCCTCGATCATTGTAGTGCTCTGCACCTCCAGTGATTGTAAAGGTCTTCCCACTTCCAGTCTGGCCATAGGCAAAGATGGTGCCATTATAACCTGCCAGCACACTATCAAAAGGTGCAAGGTTAACAATGATCTAAAGGCCATTTGTATGCTATGTGTCTCACTGTGATTTAGTACTGTATATAAAGTTACATTAATTGATAGATAATTACTTGGATGTAACTGTGTAATAAAAAGCTTAAATTACATTTAAAATGGCATTAGGTTTTATAGAATTAAAGGATTAGTTCACTTCCAGAAAAAAAAACTTTCTGATAATTTACTCACCACCATGTCATCCAAGATGTTCATGTATTTCTGTCTTCAGTCGCAACGAAATTAAGGTTTTTGAGGAAAACATTACAAGAATTTTTCTCCATATAATGAGCTTAAATGGTGGCCAACAGGTTGAAGGTCCAAATTGGAGTTTCAATGCAGCTTCAAAGGGCTCTACTGTACACGATCCCAGCCGAGGAATAGAGGTTTTATCTAACAAAAAGATCAGTCATTTTCTAAAAAAAATAAAACCTTGTATTTTAGTTGGCCACCATTGAAGTCCATTATATGGGGAAAAATTCTGGAACATTTTCCTCAAAAACCTTCATTTCCTTGCGACTGAAGAAAGAAAGACGTTAACATCTTGGATGACATGGGGGTGAGTAAATTACCTATCAGGATCTATGAGTGAGGACCCAAACGCAGATGAACAATGGTTGGGTTTATTAACAAAACAGACAAGCCACAAGGGTTGCGTGAAACAGAGTCCAACAACAGGGGATACAGGAAACGATGACAGGACAGCGGTGGATGACTGCTGGAACCAGCCCTGGATGACAACAGGTTGGACAACTGCAGATGAGGTGGCAGGACCAGGCAGATAGTGGTGAAGACCAGGCGAGGCACAAGGAAGTAGAGATCTGTTACTTGAACACTAAATCTGAACCAGTCTGGCTGCCAGGAAGAGGGAACCAGTGGGCAGGGAACCACAGGACTAGAATGGGGAAACACTACATACAGAACAGGACCACCGAACAGGACTCAACAGGAACACAAGACAACACAATCAAGACGGGGAATGAAAAACCTTAAGCAAAAAAGAATAGAGAGCTGAAAAATTAAAGTAACAAAACAAATAATAAAAGGAAAAGACTAGAGTTAAAGACTAGACTTGAAAAACTACTAAATCAAAAGAAATAAAGACCAAGACTTTAACAAGAAAATACTTAGAAATTAACAAAGACTAAACTTGACTAGAGTGGCTGAAAGTAGCACAACACACATTCACTTACAACAAACTGGCAAAGACAAAAGGGCAGAGAGCACAATAAATAGGGAGGAAAGCACATGAGGACCAGGGGCCCGTTCTTCGTACCTCGCTTAATACATCTGAGATTATTTGAAAGATGCCAGATCTTCTAATCGTGATAACTGATCTCTGGCTAATTTGGTTCTTCAAACGAATTTGCGGATCTCATTAAAATATCTGGATTAAGTTGTCTAAGATTATTGCACATTCTCGTGCTCCCCGTAAAGGGCAGATGTATCGATACTGAAAACCACAATCAGCAATGCAGCGATTGGCTGGTGGCAAGACAGCAATGTAATGACATATAATTAAAAAAGACACCTGACGAAAAGCTTGACAAATTTCTGGACCTTTATAAGCAAACAGCCAAGTGAACAAAACTACATAACTGTTATGTAACACCTCGTTTCTTTAAAGCTGTTACTCCGAGGGGTTCAACAGATTTGTAACATGTACTGATTAAAATATTCTTCACAACACAAATGATCTTTGAATCTTAATTTATTCTTCCCACAAGTATATATATACACAGGTGCAAAAACCAACGAATAAACCATAATCAATTTAAATGCACTTTGTCTTTTAACTGAAAGAGTCAATAAGCTGAAATAAACTTATCGTTCCATGTACAGTTGAAGTACGAGAATTGATGATGTTGAGATGAAGTTTTAATCCACAAAGTTATTTGAGTGCGATGCAATGTTAGTAGTCCTATAACCCACAGTGTCGTTGGC
Organism: Sinocyclocheilus rhinocerous; assembly: GCF_001515625.1. Classification (NCBI taxonomy): domain Eukaryota; kingdom Metazoa; phylum Chordata; class Actinopteri; order Cypriniformes; family Cyprinidae; genus Sinocyclocheilus; species Sinocyclocheilus rhinocerous. The sequence continues at coordinate 310,087 of NW_015635538.1, forward strand.
GTTCGGCATGTTGCTGTCCTGTGTGCTGCGTTGGATGAACCTGGACCGTCGTCGTAGACAATACACCTCGTATCCAGAGGTGATTTAAGATGCATTCAATCAATTACACACGAAGAAAGAAATCATTTGAAGAATAGACAGGTGTAGACATAGACAAATAAAGTCCTTTCTAAAAAGAAAGCAAATGGCTGACATCAGTAACTTCACTAGACGAAGGTTTTGGGTGCTGGAAAAGCCAAACCAAAGAAGCATGGTCAGTAACTACCTCAAATGCTCTGCCTTCAAGATAATGATGCCATTTTTCCACCGCCCAGACTACCGCTAGACATTCCTTCTCTGATGCTGAATATGACCTCTCTGCACCTCTCAGCAATCTGGATGCATAAGCGATCACTTTCTCTTGTCCATCCACTTCCTGTGTCAGCACTGCTCCTAAACCAACGTCGCTGGCGTCTGTTTGCACTTTAAAAGAAGAATCAAAATTGGGTGCATTTAACACGGGGGCTTTGGTCAGATCATCTTTGAGGAGTTCAAACGATCTCTGGCACTCGTCTGTCCACATCCATTTAGCTCCTTTTTTCTTTAGTGCATGCAAGGGTGCTGCTTTAGTGGAGAAATCTGAAATGAAACGATGGTACCAAGCCGCAAGACCTAGGAACCGTTGTAATTCTTTTATGGAAGTTGGTGTGGGGAATGATTTGACCGCATCAACCTTGTCAGAATTCACTTTGACTCCGTCAGCAGTGATTGTGTGACCTAAGTAGTCCAGTGATGAACAGATGAATTTGCACTTCTTGAGATTGAGAGCGAGACCGGTGGTGTGCAGACTGTTGGCTACTTGTTTGAGATGTTGCAGGTGTGCTTGGATGTCTGGTGAGTACACAATCGTCGTCTATGTATACCATACAACACCTGTTTTTGTGCTCTCTGAGAACTTGTTCCATCAAACGTTGGAAAGAGGCAGCTGTATTTTTAAGGCCAAAGGGAAGACACAAATTCATATAACCCTGATGTGGTTATGAATGCAGTCTTCTCCACACTTGCAGGATCCATCTCTACTTGCCAGTAGCCACTCTTCAAATCTAAAGTGCTAAACACCTTGGCTCCTTGCAAAGAATCCAGTATATCTGTAATCTGGGGCATCGGATATGCATCAAGGTGAGTTTTAGAATTAAGACCACGATAATCAATGCACAACCGAGATCCACCATCCTTCTTATCTACTACCACAACAGGTGAGGCCCATGGTGAAGTGGAAGGTCTAATGATTTTTTGTTGAAGTAGTTCCTTGATTTGTTCTTCAATAAAATCATTCTTGACTCTTGAGACTCGGTAAGGTCTCTTTCTCAAGGGAAGTTCATCAACTGTCTTGATTTCATGTTTGATGCAATTTGTACGTCCTAACTTGTGAGTGCAAACTGATGACCAGTCATGCATGAGAGATTTTAACTGATTCATTACCTTGAGTGAGGCATGAGAATTTTTCTCTTGGGTTCTTCTCTTGAGGTTGTAATACTTTTTCTGTTTAGTTTCTGCTTTCTCAACATTTTCTCTGACAGATTCGTACAGTAGTTTCTGGTGATCAATGGTACTGTAGCTTGGTTGATCTGGATCTGGCGGATTCTGTAGAACTCTTTGTAGTGGTCCTTTCAATTGACGTCTAAGGGCTACGTCAGCGGGTGAAAAACCTGTGCTTTCATGCCATGCTGTATTCAAAGCAAATCTAAATTCGCAGATCCATTGATCCCAAGTATGATGCCATTTTCCTACTGCCCAGACTACCGCTAGACATTCCTTCTCTGATGCCGAATATGACCTCTCAGCACCTCGCAATCTGGATGCATAAGCGATCACTTTCTCTTGTCCATCCGCTTCCTTTGTCAGCACTGCTCCTAAACCAACGTCGCTGGCGTCTGTTTGCACTTTAAAAGAAGAATCAAAATTGGGTGTATTTAACACGGGGGCTTTGGTCAGATCATCTTTGATGAGTTCAAACGATCTCTGGCACTCGTCTGTTCAAGGGAAGTTCATCAACTGTTTTGATTTCATGTTTGATGCAATGTGTACGTCCTAACTTGTGAGTGCAAACTGATGACCAATCAAGCATGATAGATTTGAACTGATTCATTACCTTGAGTGAGGCATGAGAATTTTTCACTGCTTGTTCGATGAGCTTCAAGTCTTCCTTATTGGAGATCAATTCGACACCACCTTGTGCAGCATAAAACTGGATGGCAGCGTTCTCATGAAGTTCATTAAAACAAATGGGGTGACTTGAGTTGGAATCAGGTAAGTAAACACGTGAGGAATTAAAATCAATGGTTACTTTGGCCTCTTTTAGAAAATCCAGTCCCAGGATGACAGGAACAGCCAAGTCTTCATTCATCACGTAGAATGTGACAGCAAGTTTAATTCCATATATTTCAAGTTCCCAGAGAATCTTTCCCTGAGTTCTCTGACTCTGACCATTAGCAAGCATAAACGTTTGGGTACTTTTGGTCAGATGCTCATCATTTCTTCTCAACCTCTGCCAAGCTTTCTGCTGCAGCAAAGAGAAGGCGCTTCCTGTGTCAATTACAGCATTAAAGTAAGAATGATTTACAATTATTGGAGTTTGCAGCACACTATTATATTGAGAGCTGAAAGTTGGATCAATGAGCATGAGGTGATTTTGTTGCCCTCTTCCACCGGAAGATTTCTTCCTCTGTTCCTCATCTTTTCCTTGATTCCATCTCTTTTTATTTTCCACCCAATCCTTTTCTATTTGAGTACCGATGGGTACTCTGTGGGAACGGTCCCATAATGTCCATGCCGAGCATGTATCCGGGTTCAACGATGGGCACGCTTTGAAGACCTCCTGCTGGCTTCAGGTTTGTGGGCTTATGCTGCTGACATTTTTCACACTGTTTGCAGAGACCAGATCATCAACCGTCTTCACAGTTCCACTTAACAGCGAAGCCAATCGAGGGTTGCAGTTTCTTAAAGTCGCTTGAACAATCTCGGCTTTAGACATTTTAGGATGATTCTTCAGGCACAGCGCTTTGTAATTAAAGGCAAAGTCTCTAATGTTCTCATTAACACCTTGTCGATAGTTTGCTAATTTTTGGGTAGCAACTTCTTTATGATCTTCGTTTAAAAATGAAGAGAAACTTTTCTTTGAAAGAGGACCAGTCGCTAATGTTTTGTTTCTCTGCTCTCCACCAGCTCTTAGCAGTACCTTTCAGACTCACAGACAATGATGCTAACAGCTCTTCAGGATACAGAGATCTCAGCTCATTATATTCTTCAAATCGATCAATAAAATCAATTGGGTCTTCAGAATCAAGATTACTTAAAGTAGGCAATTCAAGTTTAACTGGAGGATTAGGAGATGAAGAAAGATACGTTACTTGCTTTGTGCTGTTTTGTGTAACTGGGTCAATCTAGGATGGGGTTTGAGACATCTTATGAGTAGTAGAAGTACTGGTGTGCACAGGAGTAGACATGAGAGGTTTGAAGGTTTTGAATTGTTGCTCTAGTTGTCTCTCTCGTCGCTATAAGCAATCCACAATACTTTGGCTCATATCGTCGATTCTGGAATGGAACAGCTGCTTAAAGCGGTCCAACTCTCTTTGCAAACAATAGTTAATTCTGTCTTCACATGCTTTCAAATTTGCACTAATGGTTTCTGTGGTAACCAGTTTACTGACACGATGCTCAAGATCAGCAAGATGCTCCTCAATGCTACACATACACTGATCAGCTTCTTCATTGTCGAATTGCAGCCTGTCTTCATGACTCGAGACCGGTGAGTGGTGCAGGTGTCGCTCATTATCAATTACTCCACCGGCCTCACTCCGTTCCCACGGCTCTCGGCCCCGCCCCCACTCGTCACATTCTCAACCAAGGACTTTCAAAGAGCAAGCCGGTAGCACGAGTTCAACCAAATGGTTTCCCTCTACCAAACGAACTGACTTACTCTATGGTGATCGAGCTTATATGTCCGTTACCTCCAGGCAATAGGCGCCCTCAAGCTGCTCCTAGTGGTACTACATGTGACCCAAATACATCACACTATGAAATCAATAAGAAAAGTGGAGCTAAACTACAATAATAAAACCAAATAACGTTTTGTCCGTTACAGTTATAATAGATAAATGAAATGTGAACTGTTTTTATTTATTTTTTATTTTTTACATGATTCACGATTTCTAGTATTTGTACAGGCTTTACATTTGTATTTCAATGTTGTAAATAGCAATTCATGTAATTTTTATCTTCGAAGCAGATTTGTTATGTGACAGCATTAAATTAAAGTTTCTTAAGGGTCAAGATCAAGTTATCTGCATCTCCTGCACTCCATCAAGCCACTCCTATAATAGCTGTCACCACTCAAATTAAAGGTGCAGTAGGAGATCTTAGAAAATGCTAACTTTAGCCTGATAGCACTGAAAGCGAACGTCCCACCCTCTCTGCAATCGCCATCTAAAGCCACACCCCTGAACACATATACGCTCATAGACCAGAATACCAGAGACAACATTACTACAATAGGCTACATCAGCGGTTCTCAATTCCAGTCCTCGGACTGGATGTGAAGACGTGTGTGTTTGAGTGTGATGTGTGTAAACACGCTGCGCAGCGCAAATCCGTGAATGAATGTTCTGAAGTGAAGTAACCTTCAACGGATTTCCCCTGCTCAGAGAGTAGGGAGCAATGAACACTGTGTAGGGATCATATCGATCGGAACACAGTTCATGCATGTAGCTCTCTTCTAACAAGCTGGTTATCTGAATCGGGTGTGTTAACTAAGCGAGACATGCAAAATTGTCACCACTCAAATTAAAGGTGCAGTAGGAGATCTTGGAAAATGCTAACTTTAGCCTGATAGCACTGAAAGCGAACGTCCCACCCTCTCTGCAATCGCCATCTAAAGCCACACCCCTGAACACATATACGCTCATAGACCAGAATACCAGAGACAACATTACTACAATAGGCTACATCAGCGGTTCTCAATTCCAGTCCTCGGACTGGATGTGAAGACGTGTGTGTTTGAGTGTGATGTGTGTAAAGACGCTGCGCAGCGCAAATCCGTGAATGAATGTTCTGAAGTGCGAGGACAGGAATTGGGACATGAGTCATTCACCGGTGAGAAAACTTTAAAAATACTACAATACCAGGAAGGAAGATCGGGTTATTGATGTTTGTCTGCCATTCTCGCTCTGTCTGCACAGCGTGTGTAAACGCGCTGATGACGTATCCTGTCTGCGCAAACAGGGTGCGCAGAGGTATCCTAATACATACGTTGACAGGCAGGTAGGAAAGCATATTAAAACGCTCGGACC
>NW_015635538.1:315595-321048 GCF_001515625.1 Sinocyclocheilus rhinocerous
GAATATATAAATACAGATAAATACATTTAGACCACTTAACTTAATGATTGCTATCGTGAGGTGAAGAGACTTTCAACCAGAATCACAAAAAAATTTTCTGAAGACAATCACCTATTGCACCTTTAATGCACGACTCAGATTAACTGTACAGCATGTGTGTAAGACTCGAATACAATTATAAAGTAATTATTTTATGACGAACACAATTAGAGAAACAAGGACAAGACGAGAGCTAAACAAGGGGGCGTGGTAACAGGAAACAATGAGGTGGGACAAGAGAAGCACATGGCAAACACAAACATAAACAGAGCCATGTGCTCAGACACAAAACAAAGAAACATTGAACAGAGACAAGTGAACTAATCATTTAATAATTCTATAAAACCAAATGTCATTTTAAATGTAATTTAAGCTTTTTATTACACAGTTACATCTATTAAGTAATTATCTATCAATTAATGTAATTTTATATACAGTAATGTTACTTTTCATAAAGCATTACGCATTTATGTTTACGAAAAAAGTAAAAAATAAAATGGTTTTACAGAAAAATATTGCTATTGGCACAAAACTTCAAATAATGCAGTGTGGCGTGGCCAATATTATTTGCTAGCTAAGAATATTTTTGCATTGATTTTCAACACTGTAATGTTCAACCCCGAAGCATTTTGAATATGACAATGTTTTTAGAGAGAAACGTCTCCTCACACTATATTTAATACCACTTCAGAGCAGTATTTGAGGCTAAGTGTGCTGTATTAGACCAACTGGGACTTGTCACAGCACTTACATTTTGTTGCCCTTTTGTTGGTTTAATTGCTTATATTGTCTTCATTTGTAAGTCGCTTTGGATAAAGCATCTGCTAAATAATTAAATGTAAATGTAGGTGTATCTCATCATTCATCATGTTACCCCTGAAAATAATATTCAGCCCATGGAAGGAAAGTTCATTTCTGTCACTACTGTGAACTAACCACTGCCCAGAATATGTAGAATATGAAAAGTTTTGTCCATGACAGACCTGACCCAGCCAAGGTACCAGCACAAAACTCAGTGAAAATAAAGAAAGGTAAAAGAGAAAAGAGGCTGCATAGCAGTCTTTGGTTTGACTCCAGTGTCGTTTGGTGCGATTTGCGAACCGATTTAAAAGGTTCATTGAAAAGAATCAGTTCGTTCTTGAATCAGACACCGCTTCTGCGTGTCAGAGCACGTGATATATTATAAGGAGTTAATTGTAATGCTTTCATTTCCACGGTTATTCAAACAACGAATAAATTAAGCTTTTTGAAACTCCGAATCAGTTAAACCTTTGCATCACAAAATTATTCACTGTTTCGAAGCGCTCCAATCGGATCGCGTATCACGAATCGAAAGAGCTGTTTGTTAATAGCATATGTGTCATAGTGCCATGGTGGTTGATGTTTGTAGGTCATTGTCACCACAGCAACTGTTTGATGATGACAAGGATAAGACATTTTTTTAATTTAGTTTTTATTTTTTAAGACAGATTCAGTTAACTGAATGTCTGCAGTAACATTACCATGCAAGAGAGCAAGCATTCAGTATGTATTCTAAATAGATTTTTACATTTTATGAAGTAAATTATAGTTGAAAAAACTGCTTCAATAAAGCTAGGGTGTTTTGGGTGATTTATAATGTATTTCTCTATATGATAGGGTGTACTGGGTTATCCTTAGATGTTTGGGTCCCTTCTTCAATCTAAGCCTATGAGATTTTTCCCATAGGAAAAAATTATGGTTTGCAAGGTGAGACCTGTTAAAGGGATAGTTTACCCAAAAATGAAAAATTCAGTCATTATTTAATCACCCTGGTTTTGTTCTAATGTCATATAAATTTATTTATTTTTCAGACCAAAAAAAGGAGAAAAATGTCTTGCTCATGCTTGTACATGCAATGGAGATACAAGTGAAGTAAGGGGGGACACGTTTACTGCACACCCTCAAACCAAGACTGAATGAATGTACTGGTATCCAGAGACCAAGAGTGACAAGCCATAACTTTACTCTGTGGATCACTGCTTAGTAGTCTGTGAAAAGTGAAACTTTTCACACACGCACCATTTTGATCAGTCAAAACATGACTCTCGCCTCTTACAAATCTTCTTCTATAAAATCTTCTTCTATAAATATCAATTAATGTAAATATCCTCCTGAAGTAAGACTAATGTCAATAGTTTGCCTAAATAATAAATTACTTTTCTGTTTTTTGTAGGGATGCAACGATTATAGATTTTGTTGGTACGATTATTGTCTGAGGAATAATCACGGTTTTACGATTATGACGATTATAATGCATTTATTCATTTCCCAACATTACTAATGTATAAAATCACATGAACACTTTTTAGATATTAAAGTGTTATGTATTGCTGGCTTTTGAAACAGAAATAACAAAGTAACCAACAAAACAGCACAAAATAATAATAAACAAAAGACAAACAAAAGTCCATCTCTCCCATTGGAATTAAAAATCGCGTCAGGTGGTTCTTGCCTTCACGTTGTGCATTAAAATCGTTCAATGTACAGCTAGCCGTGCATTATCCCTTATGTATTCGCTCTTTAGCAGCAGTTTTTTACAGCAATATTTAAATGACACCCTGGTCATTCTTGGTGTACCCAAAATGGTCCCACACTATCGACAGGCATTTCTCTGGTGGAAATAAAGCTTTTTTTTTTACATTTCTTTTACTGACACTGGCCACCCCATTGGCCCCCCCAAACAGAAAGAGTGGAGTTTTTTAGAATAATAATTTTATTTTATATAAACACAGACATTAACGAAACACTATATTAAAAATAAATCTAATAAACTTGTATGATGTGTACTGTAGAATACGCTCTCAACAGTGTAACAATTATTTTAATGAAGTGATGTGTTAAACATCTATGCTTTCTTGTTTACTTTTACTCTCATTTGAAAGGAATTTGCACTTCAAATAAACATGGGGGTACTTGCAGTTGAATTGCAGACTGACTTTTTTATATTTTGCTCTATACAGAGAATAGTAATACTGAAGTTTTGAAGCCTATAACATTATATGCTCCCAGAATTAATGGTAACGCCAAAAATTATTGCCTGCCATTAGATTTAGACATGCAACATTTTTTTGTATTGTGCCACCCTAACATTTTTACTGGCCCTTTCGGCCACCCTGTAAAAAAATCCTAGAGGCGCCACTGATAACAATATACTATAAACTGACCACAATAGGTCAAGGTCAAGGTCAAGTTTATTTATATAGCCCTTTAAAACAACATAAATGCTGACCAAAGTGCTGCACAACATACGAGACAAAAACATCCTCATATAATACAAATTAAATACTAATAAAATAAATTAAAAGAAAACAGAACAAAAATTAATAAAGTTAAAACAAAACAAAACATCACCACGCAAGATAAAAAAAAATTTAAACTAAAATATTATCAAATTAAGCATATGCATGAGGAAAAAAATGTGTTTTAAGAGAAGATTTAAATGTGGATAGAGTAGGGGATAGTCTAATAGACAATGGTAGGGAATTCCAGAGCTTTGGACCAAGAACTGAGAAAGCCCTGTCACCTTTGGATTTAAGTCGAGATTTTGGAACATTTAATAACATCTGGGTGGAAGATCTAAGTGTTCTCTCAGGAGAGTAGGAATGGAGAAGATCTGAAATATAAGTAGGGGCAAGACCATGAAGTGATTTAAAAACTGGCTCTAACTACAGAATTGATTTGTTTGTCAAATTTTAACTCTGGGTCAAGGGTAACTCCCAGATTTTTAACTTTATCGTGAATGTTTTCTTGAAGGGAGCCCAGGGTAGAACTTAGATTATTTAAAAGGTGTGAAGGGCCAAACAACATAACTTCAGTCTTTTTCTGATTTAGCTGAAGGAAATTATTGTCCATCCAAACCTTAATGTCCTCTAAACAAGCTAGCAAAGAGAACACTGAATCAGTACCTGATTTTAAAGGAAAATAGAGCTGAGTATCATCGGCATAAATATGATATGAAACTTTATGGACTCAAAAATTAAGCGGAGAGGGAGTAAATATAAAGAAAATAAGATTGGACCCAGAATTGAGCCCTGGGGCACCCCAGAAGTGGTGGGAACTGAGCTTGATGAAAATTCTCCAATTTCCACTGAAAAACTCCAAATAGCAAGCTACTAAAGATGTAAAGTCCTTTCCAAGTCCTACAAAGTCACTGATAAATGCTCTGCTGGTATAGTAAAACAAATAAAATAATTCTTAAACAACTGTTCACAGTTAATCATGCCAGCTCTCTATTCAGCCATTAAAGAACTAGACAAAAGCCAGTTATAACAGCTTATCATCTCAACTCACAGTCTGTGTGGGCTACACTCAGGTTAAACATAAAATTGCCTAATTGCCTTGAAAGTATTTTAACACTTAAGCCACACACACTTATCATATCAGTGTGCAGAATGATCCTCAATATGAATGTACTTGAATTTCTGAAATGTTCCTGCAAATTATTTAAAAAATGTATTTTAAAATCCATGGAATTTACATTTACATTACATTTAGTCATTTAGCAGACGCTTTTATCCAAAGCGACTTACAAATGAGGACAATGGAAGCAATCAAAATCAACAAAAGAGCAATGATATACAAGTGCTATAACAAGTCTCAGTTAGCTTAACGCAGTACACGTAGCAAGGGTTTTTTAAATAATATAATAAATAAAAAGAAAACAGATAGAATAGAAAAAGAATAGAGCAAGCTAGTGTTAGAGGTCTTTTTTGCTTTTGTTAATTGTATAATAAATGAAAAGAAAACAGATAGAATACAAAAAGATTAGAAAGCAAGTGTTAGATTATTATTTTTTTTTTTTAAAGAAAACAAGCAGCAAATGAATAGAGTGCAAGTCTAAAAGGGACAAGTGTTTTTTTTTTTAAGAATAGAATTAGAATAGAGAGTGCTAGAGTTAGAGGGTCAAATAAAGATGGAAGAGATGTGTTTTTAGCCGATTCTTGAAGATGGCTAAGGACTCAGCTACTCGGATTGAGTTGGGCAGGTCATTCCACCAGGAGGGAACATTTAATTTAAAAGTCCGTAAAAGTGATTTTGTGCTTCTTTGGGATGGCACAATAAAGCGACGTTCACTTGCAGAACGCAAGCTTCTAGAGGGCACATAAGTCTGAAGTAATGAATTTAGGTAAAGGGGTGCAGAGCCAGTGGTGGTTTTGTAGGCAAACATGGATGCCTTGAATTTTATTCGAGCAGCTATTGGTAGCCAGTGCAAACTGATAAACAGAGGTGAGACGTGCATTCTTTTTGGCTCATTAAAAATGTATCCCGCTGCCGCGTTCTGGATTAATTGTAAAGGTTTGATAGATCTGGCTGGAAGACCTGCCAAGAGAGCATTGCAATAGTCCAGCCTGGACAGAACAAGAGCTTGAACAAGGAGCTGTGAAGCATGTTCC
>NW_015635538.1:321058-330029 GCF_001515625.1 Sinocyclocheilus rhinocerous
GAGCCTGTCTAAATGTTGAGGGAAAAACACTAGTGTGAAGGGATATGTTAATGATGTGAGTGAGTGCAGGTACAACTGCAGGAGAAATGGCTTGAAGGAGATGAGATGGAATAGGATCAAGCGGACAAGTAGTAGGATGATTAGAAAGGATGAGTTTGGAGACTTCTGCCTCAGAGAGTGAAGATAAGGATGTGAATGAGTGTATGTTTGCTGGTAAGATGTGCTTGACAGATTGTGGTGTGGAAAATTGTGCACTGATGTTTTTAATTTTATTAATGAAAAATGTGGCAAAGTCGTCAGCTATTAGAGTTGATGCAAGAGGGGGAGGAGGAGGACAAAGGAGGGAGGAAAATGTTTTAAAGAGCATGCGAGAGTTAGACTAATTGTTAATTTTGTTATGGTAATATGTCCTTTTAGCAGTGGAGACATTAGCAGAGAAGGAAGAGAGGAGTGACTGATACACATTAAGGTCAGAAGGATTTTGGGATTTACGCTAGGGCTGTGCGATTAATCGAAATCGAACCGCAATCTCGATTTGAGACGTTGCATTGCGTTTACTAATCGCAAAGCCTGCGATGTGGACGCGATATGACTCTGTTCCAGAGCAAATGCATGACTGCCAGCCTTGAGTGTCACTCTTACTAACCAATTGAGTGAGCGCACCTCCGTTCTCCCCAATCAGCACTGCTCTAGCCAACTGCGTAACGCCCACCATTAAAAAATAAATAAATAAATAAAAATTAAAAATAGAAAGCGCGCGCTGAGAGAGAGCTAGTGGGATTATGGCGTCTACAGGGTCGGATCGATAGTCAGGCAAAGACAGTAATACTAAAGAAAAACATATGACATTACTTTGGCTTCAAAATGACAGACATTGAACAAAACAGAAACTGTGCCACAACGCATAAGAGCTCCCTTATCGGTTCTGTTTAGTACTGGAGGATAAAAGATACATTCTTAGATGTTTTTATTAGTACATGAATGTTATCTTACACATTTTATCTCCCCAACAGATTCTAATTTGAAATAAGTTTATAATGCATGTTCGCTATTCCCAATTCGGAAGACCGCACACACAGCCTGTAGCCGGGTTTCCATCCAAAGTTGCAAATGTAACTTATGCGCAAAATTGGAATATCATGGAATATTGGAATATAAAACATTTGCGAACAAGAATCGTTTCCATCCAACAAGTCAAAGAGAACAAAATCGTCACTTCCTGATAAACTGGCACTATGAAAAGTAGGAGAATATAATAATTTTCATATATAATAAATTATTTGCGCCTCAGAGCGAGCAGACGAATCACAATGCGGTCATTGCTTTCGGAGATGGATGCTGCTGTTTGGGAACGCAGTCGTGCAAGACATTTCAATTATACAGAAATACTTTGATGACAGACTTTGCTGGTGCATTTCCGCATGACCATAACAACATTTCAGATGCTGTGGAATGAGATCGGTCTGCTGGTTAGTCAGGTTTTGCGGTTCCATAGCGCAAAGTCACATGATTTTTTTGATGCGCTTGGAGGAATTTATTTGCAAAATGCATTTCCATCTACCATTATTCGCATCAACCCTTTTTACCACCTCAAGCGAGCGTAAAAACAAATTAAGCAATTTTATTCTAAATTTGGCGTTTCCATCACTCGTTTCTCAGGTGATACTTCAAAATGCGCATTAAAATAGTGTGATGGAAACATAGTGTAGGCGCGTTTCCAGTACAGATTTGCGCAAAACTTTGGCGATATTTTATAAATGTAGATTAAAAAGTATTGTGAAATGACGGCGTTCAACCCTCTACATTGTGAGTAAATCACTCGCATATGCGACTAAATCTTCACTCTAGCGACTAAATGATGTCTAACATTAGCCAATGGCTAATAAATTCTCAGATTTTACTCGCCAGTGTGTGAGTTGGAGGCTGAGTATAAGTTTAGCACAGATATATTTTCACTCGCCGAACACTCTCTGACTGAGCGCTTCAGAGTTTCAGGCTGCGTTTACACTGGCACAAAAAATCAGATCTTTCGTTCACATCTGACACAGATCGGAATTTGTTGCACAGTGTAAACACAAAAACCCGCACGGGATCCGATTTTTTTGCATCCGATCTGAGCCACTTCCAAATGTGGATTTTAATCGGATACAGTGTATTAGCAGACATAGGCAAAGTGTGCAGGTTGTTAGGATTGCGCTGCCTATAGAGTGTGAAACGTGGTTTGCGAGCGTTAGTGATAGTAGGGATCTGGAAACATAGTGGTTACAAAAAAATTAATTGGCAGGTGTCCTAGAGGTGTGTCAGGCAAAGGAGACATGCCAAATGTGCAGTGTTGGGGAGCTCCCGGAACATGGTTGAGAAGTTACTGTACTGAACCACAGCATTAACTATTGGCATGTTTCATGACTTTGTCAACCAGGATACTTTTCCTTAATACTTATATATATTTAATACTTAAATGATTAATAATACTATATACTAATACTAAATAATTTTTTCCTTCATTTTGAATAGTATACAGTACATATCTATTGTTTTCTCAATTAATATAAACATGTATTTTTGAAATGTATGCTTGCGCAAGCATGCCTTTCAAGCAGAAATTTTCAGAGAAGAGAAAATGTCAACTCACTTATCAGCAACAGGCTTTGCAATGGCCTCAAAGATTTCCTCTTGATTGGCTGTTTGGTCAAAAACGTTCTGAAACCTGTAGTGAAGAAATATTTTAGTGGAAATAGGTTGTTTAAAGACAAATGAAAACAACTTTTGGTTTTACTTATACTTTGGTCACACGCTTAACTAACACTAAATCTGCTCTAATTCCATTTAAAAATGTTTCAAAATGTTGTTATTTATCCAGCAATTTTTTATTATTATTATTATTATTATTATTATTTAAACAGGAAATGTCCCAAGAGATTTGACATAATAATGAGAATTAGCTTTTAATGCCATAATTATGGGATGAGCAAAGAGCATGTGGACTGCCTCTTAAAATTCTGTGGTTGGTAAACTTCTGTGTTACTGGCACTTAGACTTGTAAATTGGAGATTCACCCTAGCCAGCTGACAGGGCATGGAGACTCTCTGACTACAGCTTTTAACAACTGGAGAAAATCCTGCTGTTATACTGGTGCAATAAATGGAAATGATTTACACAAAACTTATTGATGTTTGTTGTGCAATTCCAAAATATGCAACATTTGAATAATTTGAAAAAGAGTTCCAGAGAGAGAAAAATACACTTTCATGTTTCTATATATAGTGACCACCACAGTAAATACACCATTCATATCTGAATGGATGCTTCATTAAGCATGCAAGAATATTAATTATTAAATGCAGATCATGTTTGGGAAACCAACCCTATAATTTAATTATATTAAATTTCTCCCTAATTTTTCCTCCACATCACCTGAATTTGTAGTTTTCCCTCTTATTGTTGATAACACCATCTGCCAGGTCTCTGGGCACCACAAACTCCAAACTACCGCCCTGCTCCTCACAGTCCACAAAGTACTCCTGCAAGAGTATGTGTTAAGTATGAGCATACTTAATCTTGCTAATGTAGACATGTGAATGGTATATCACCTTCTTTTATGATTAATATTTTCTATCACTAAGACAAAAATATTAGACTAAAGAAAATTACAGACATGCTAAGATGATGTAACGTTAAACAAATATATAAACAATGCTAATAATCAGAGATCATTAAGGTTTGTGTTTTGTAGCGGTTTATAAGTAGTATTCATGTGATTTAAACCAGATTCTTTTTATAAGAAATTATTAGACATTAAACACTGCAGCCCCTGATAGAAAACACATGCATTTAACTAGTATTAACTCTTAAGATAGGTAAGGCAATATAAAATGTATATACATACATACATACATACTGTGTATTCGAAGAAAACAAACAAAAAAAAAGAACACAAATGCAAAACACTCACCGCGGTCTGGTTCTTCGTCGGTTTCACACGGGCAAAGATTTGAATCGTTTGCTTTACCATTGTTTTATATTTGTGATGCTTTTTATCGTTTTTTCCATCCAAAGCACCCGATTAGCTTCACACGTTTAGTTAACTCTTTTTTTATTTCTTTGTGTACAGAGGTTGCTAAGCAACCAGCGACGTTGAACACGCTCAGCACAGTTCTCAACCATAGACATCATAATAAATACCTAGACGCTCGACCGCACGTCAACGTCGCCGCCATATTGGTGAAGGCAACTCTCCTTAACTCTCATATCGGGACAGGCGAAAACGTACCTGACTCGTAGGTGCAGAGCAAATGGGTGGAGCTTACGTGTAGCTCCCCCTCGCTAGACGTCCAGCGGGGAGGAGCTACACGTAAGCTCCACCTCTTTTGATCTAGTCTAGCTCCACCTTTATGGATCTAACGTTAGTAAAGCGACACTCATTTCGCTACCATAGTGGCTGTTAAAGTTAATGCAAGCCCTTCGTCAGATGGATCTTTAACCTAATGGGGAATTTTTTATTTTTTATTATTTTTATTATTATTATTGTTGATTGGGTCAAAGTAACTATCCGGTTACATCGGTCTCATCCGCTTCCAGCTATTTTTAGCTGTGCAAAACAGCTCGTTTTGCTGCTTGTTATTGCAAACTGGGGTTTATTACCATATTATTTTTATGTATCATCTTAATTATGAACACACTGGTTTGTAATGCAGTTCTACCGTTTACTGCACGGTGTTATTCATCTCATTATTTCCCTTTAGCGGCTAATGAACGTAAGTCTCGCCCATAGGCTTACTTCCGCGTTGAAGAATAAGGTGGATAAGACTTGCATGGAACGACATGCTGACATAGCTAATGTTGCCTAACCTTTCTTTAACATTTTTGATGATTTCGTGATTTTTCGGCAGTTTCTGTTACTAATGTATGACTAGATTATCTGCGCACCCCTGCTTTCTTTTTACCAACCACATTAAGGCTATGTAGGCTATTTGCGAATTTATCTCAATCATAATTAATGTAATAAAGTATGCTCCTAATATGCTATTTGTTTTTAAACGTGGGAACTGAGTTGCCCTTGCAGGTGTGATAAATAAAATGATCACCTATTTGTTTGTCTTCTAACTTATTCCTTTTAAATGTACACTTAGGACACCACCTTAAAATGAAAATGCAATTGTAGCATATGCACAACAGTGTAGTTGTAAATATAATTTAGTGGAATATAATTTTGGATGGACTCCACGTGATTGTCTTAATCAAATGGTAATAAGTAACCTACCTACCTGTCTGCCCAGGTTACTGGTCTGAAACCAGCCACGTGTCACACCAAAGAAAAAACAAGAGGACAAGTGTTGGCAACCATTGCAGGAACATTTATTAGTAGCCTGGGAGTGTTACTTAATTTACAATTTATGAGTCACATTCTTCACTGCCCTCAAGTGTTGCTGTATATATTTTATTTCTATTAACCTTTATTAGCAAAACGTACGGCTAACAATCTTCAATCTAGGAACACAATAATAGGATACAAGACACAAAATTGAATATCAAGTTTCAAGAACACTTTTTTTCCTTTTTTTCCTTTAAAAAAAAATGTTTAAACCTAAAACTACAAGGCAATACAAAGCAAAATTTAAAAAACTTAAAAAACACAGATCAACCCCATCAGACAGTTAGCTTGTTAAAGGTGAGGGTCATGCAGGCAAGACACAAATTTTTATTTTGTCATTTATTTCCTGCAAGAAAAACTCCTTGTCTTCAATTCTCTCAAAGGTGAAAAGGAAGGGAGCCCGGATTTTGTCCTCATCCATTTCACCTTCATGGAAAATAGTGTCAATAAATAGGTCCCGCATTATGGCCAACAAGGCATCATCCTCGGTCATCCTTAAGATCTGTGGTAAGTGAACTTTCCCAGCAAAGTGGGGTCTGTTTTCCTCCACCCAGTCACAGGCCAGCAGAATCTGTTTCATCACTGCCGAGTCCTTTGTGCAAAAAGATAAGACATTTCAATAATGATGTAATTAGTCAAGTGCTGCTCAAGCACTTTTATGAAACAGGAAAGGTAATTACAAACTATACAGTACGTGCATAATTATTATGCAAGTTGATATTCTGGTCATTTTTTTAAGCACATTTTACCAAATCCAAACAACATCAATCTTAATAACTACTATTAATTTTGTATTTAATTATATATAAGTGATATATAATTGTTAAAGGCTGGAAGTGAAAAATGCCTTATACTCAGGTGTGCATAATTATTAAACGGGTTTTCTGGATAAGACTTGCATGGAACTGGACATGCTGACATAGCTAATATTGCCTAACCTTTCTTTAACATTTTTGATGATTTCGTGATTTTTCGGCAGTTTCTGTTACTAATGTATGACTAGATTATCTGCGCACCCCTGCTTTCTTTTTACCAACCACATTAAGGCTATGTAGGCTATTTGCGAATTTATCTCAATCATAATTAATGTAATAAAGTATGCTCCTAATATGCTATTTGTTTTTAAACGTGGGAACTGAGTTGCCCTTGCAGGTGTGATAAATAAAATGATCACCTATTTGTTTGTCTTCTAACTTATTCCTTTTAAATGTACACTTAGGTGCACCTTAAAATGAAAATGCAATTGTAGCATATGCACAACAGTGTAGTTGTGAATATAATTTAGTGGAATATAATTTTGGATGGACTCAGTCCACGTGATTGTCTTAATCAAATGGTAATAAGTAACCTACCTACCTGTCTGCCCAGGTTACTGGTCTGAAACCAGCCACGTGTCACACCAAAGAAAAAACAAGAGGACAAGTGTTGGCAACCATTGCAGGAACATTTATTAGTAGCCTGGGAGTGTTACTTAATTTACAATTTATGAGTCACATTCTTCACTGCCCTCAAGTGTTGCTGTATATATTTTATTTCTATTAACCTTTATTAGCAAAACGTACGGCTAACAATCTTCAATCTAGGAACACAATAATAGGATACATACAAGACACTTGAATATCAAGTTTCAAGAACACTTTTTTTCCCCACAAAACTTTTAAAAAAAATGTTTAAACCTAAAACTACAAGGCAATACAAAGCAAAATTTAAAAAACAATATTTACCCAGATCAACCCCATCAGACAGTTAGCTTGTTAAAGGTGAGGGTCATGCAGGCAAGACACAAATTTTTATTTTGTCATTTATTTCCTGCAAGAAAAACTCCTTGTCTTCAATTCTCTCAAAGGTGAAAAGGAAGGGAGCCCGGATTTTGTCCTCATCCATTTCACCTTCATGGAAAATAGTGTCAATAAATAGGTCCCGCATTATGGCCAACAAGGCATCATCCTCGGTCATCCTTAAGATCTGTGGTAAGTGAACTTTCCCAGCAAAGTGGGGTCTGTTTTCCTCCACCCAGTCACAGGCCAGCAGAATCTGTTTCATCACTGCCGAGTCCTTTGTGCAAAAAGATAAGACATTTCAATAATGATGTAATTAGTCAAGTGCTGCTCAAGCACTTTTATGAAACAGGAAAGGTAATTACAAACTATACAGTACGTGCATAATTATTATGCAAGTTGATATTCTGGTCATTTTTTTAAGCACATTTTACCAAATCCAAACAACATCAATCTTAATAACTACTATTAATTTTGTATTTAATTATATATAAGTGATATATAATTGTTAAAGGCTGGAAGTGAAAAATGCCTTATACTCAGGTGTGCATAATTATTAAACAGGTTTTTTTTTACAGGTAAAATGCACCAGAAAAGACATTTAACTCAGACTGAAAAGTCAACAATTATTAAATGCCCATGAGAAATATTCAAAAGTATTATTCAAATATCCTAAAATATGACCCCCACTTAAGAACACGCTGAAGTGTTGTGAAATAGATGAAGACTGATTTTTATAGGCTTTATAGACTTAGGTTGAGAATGACTCTTGAAGGACCAGCACCACATCCACGTGTACCACTCTTTTTGAAGAATTTTTCATCAAGAAACTGGCAGTAACTTTTGGGATCTTGAACCCTGAAAGGTCCGTCTTGCTCATTGTTGTAGCAGCTCACACCATGACCCCTTCACCACCGCCGCTGTTGTCTGACTTGAACTGGTGCCGATACCTCAGGAATCACTCTCAACCTGTTCATAAAACCTTTTCAAACAATCAGTCTTCATGTATTTCATAATTATAATCACACAGCATGTTTTTCTTATTAAGTGGGGGTCTTGTTTCAGGATTGTTTATCTTAGCAAAGTCCCTGAGAACCTGACGCCTTGTCTTCTGGAGACTCCAGGTAGGTTCCAGTTTTGGAAAAGGGTAGCACTGGAGACTAAAGTGTTCCTGGTGGTTTCACACCTAATTCTTCACCTTAATTAGTTTACAGTTAATGTGTCTTTTCTTCTCCAGCTACTTTTTTTCTGACCATATTGACCCAATGAGCATTTCGCTGTCCAGTAGGCATGATTTATTTGAGCAATTTCTGCATTGAATTACTTTTGAATATTTCTCATGGGCATTTAATAATTGTTGACTTTTCAGTCTGAGTTAAATCTCTTTTCTGGTGCATTTTACCTGTAAAAGAAAACCTGTTTAATAATTATGCACACCTGAGTTTAAGGCATTTTTCACTTCCAGCCTTTGTTAACAATTATATATCACTTATATATAATTAAATACAAAATTAATAGTAGTTATTAAGATTGATGGGGTTTGGATTTGGTAAAATGTGCTTAGAAAAAAAATGACCAGAATTTCAACTTGCATAATAATTATGCACGCACTGTAGTCAAACAATATAGTAGTGATCATAAGTTTACATAGCCCTTGCAGAATATGCAAATATGTTAATAAATTCAAATAAAATATTTTACACACGTCTCAAAGTTCAGTTTATCTTTAAAGTTTAGTTTTTACATACCGCCATTACGTTGAATTGTCTGTCACCGTCCGCCATCTTTCCAAATGGTGCCCTCTGCGCTTTGTAGCTCCTCC
>NW_015635538.1:330389-330565 GCF_001515625.1 Sinocyclocheilus rhinocerous
GGCACGTAGATGCGGCCGCCATCTTGGAACGGTCAACTTGACGTCATTCACCATACTGTAGGTTCTCACAGAGCCGGTGAGCCGTTCTGTGCAGGATTGTGGCATCTTTCGAATATTCAATGATTACTATGGTGAATGACGTCAAGTTGACCGTTACAATATGGCTGACGGCTTAC
>NW_015635538.1:330884-338399 GCF_001515625.1 Sinocyclocheilus rhinocerous
CGTATGCTGGAATATGAGCAGTCATTTATTCCGTCATCACCCAGGTGCTGATAGCGTGCACACACAGGTGAGACCTGAACAGCACACGTTGATATCTGTGTTTAAACTAAACTCATTTAAGCTTTGCCAGTTTAAACATTTAAGAGCCAGAGGACGCGAGCTCGCGCACGCAGTGAGAAGATTTGTGCATGCGCTCATCCGAAGCGGGCAAACCTGCACCCCAGAACGCACGCAAATATTAAGCTCTCTCTGAAGTATTGTGTTTAAATAGACAAATTCACACAAAAATTATGTCAAAATGCCCGTCTTGGTAAGTATCCTATAGCAGACATAGCCGAAACAGCATATCACATTAAAGAGCACTTCAATTAGCCAAAGCTTAAAATAATAATTTCGACTAAAAACTGCTTTAGATGATTAAATTAAAGGTTTGGGGGAAACTTATTGTATTAAACAATAATGCTCACATTTTTCATGCACTTACTTTATGATGCAATCCTCAATAATTACATCGAATTAAAGTTGTTCAAATAAACAAATATTTCCAGTCCATATACGATTATAACAACTAGATTGATCATCTTAAAGGAGTAATATCCTGCGTGATTGAGTGCAATGATTGAACAGCATTATACACACAAACGGGAGGTTAATCATAATAAATATAATGCAAGAATAATATAAAAAATAAATGTAAATCAGTCCGATTGGGGAGTGAGCTGCATTAATCTCATTATGGCAACAGCGGCAGCGCTGACAATCACGTACGATCAGATAATGTTACACATTAAAATAAAGGATGACATACAGTATATGGTAGGGCATCAGTATAAATAAACAGTTCTAAATATTGATGTTTATTGCTAAGTCCAACTAAATCCATTTAATTTTCTTTACAAAACTGGCATCTGTCCATTGACAATAATGCAAGCGGAAATTCCTTTACGCTACTAATCGGAGCTGGATGTGACGACACGCAGACTGTGATAAAGGTCTATTTGCCCGTGTTAACTCTGCAATTTTGAACGTGTTTCTTTTGTACGTGTAGACACGCATATTTTGGCCGTGTTAAGGCATCAGATTTTGTATGGAAGGCCATTAGGGCAAAAACGTGTGGTACTAACGCGTTAAGACGCGATTGCGCGTTAACGCGTCATTTTGTGCTCATTTTGTGCTGGCATTGAGCTTTAGCATCCACCATCTACTGGTGTTTTTTTTTATAAATTTTAATTTAATGTTTTTTTCAGGCATAAGTAGGCTACAACTACATATAATAGTTATAGCACAACTAGTATTCAAGTATGTTAAATTATAACTGTTCAACCCCTGAAAGTCATGACCAATTTCACATTTACAAAATAATTACACAAACTATTAATTACACATTTCTCCAAACAGTAAAGCCAAATTTGTGTATTAACACTTACAAATACATAATACATAATTCAACCGCTATCCATAAATATTTGTTAAAGAGCCTTTTTCATAACACCATTAAACCCTTTGAAGCTGAAACAGCTTTGTGCATTGTTTTGCAGTGCTTTTCAAATTTCAGTGCATTCACACTCAAGACATGTGACACCTTTTCACATTTAATCACAATAAATAACATTATTTTTTCCAGAGACTATAACTGCTCTCAATTGCTAAGGTGTGTGTGTATTATATACCAAAAAAGAAGTGGTTCCAGCCATACACAAGTTTAGTTCTAGGGCTGCACGATAATTCGCATGCGATTGTCATGCGCATCTCGTCAGTAAAGCCGGTTCCGTGATTAGTAGTAACTCTCCATCTCGTGCTTTCAGATGGAGCGGCATTTACTACACAGAGCTGTAGTTCACTGACAAGCAATGCAATATCGCGTTCATTATCATTATCGCATGTGATTCGTCTGCGATTATGAAAGCTTTTCAGTGAACTACGGTTTTGTGTAGTAAATGCCGCTCCATCTGAAAGCATGAGATTGAGATTTACTACTAATACTACGAACCGGCTTTACTGACGAGATGTGCATGACAATCACATGCGATTTATTGTGCAGCCTATTTAGTTCCTAGTTTGAAGTAGACTCAATACACGTGCTTTGATGTTTTAAGTAAAAGGGGAAGGAGACAACAGACTCCCTATGTCCATTTACATTTAGTCATTTAGCAGACACATTTATCCAAAGCAAATTGCAAATGAGGACAATAGAAGCAATCAAAAGCAACAAAAGAGCAATAAAATGCAAGTGTGTAATGTAATGTGTAAGGGCCTAAGGTCCACAGACTCCCTCCAGGTGCTGTAATGTCTGTGTGAAATGTATCCAGGTGGTGAAATTATGGGTGCTACGAGAAGCTGTCCTTGGGCTTTGGCTGTTTTCACCATTGCTGAAGATGGAGCAGGCAGTGCTGTAGACTTCAATACCTCATATTGTTCAATCTTGTAATGAAAACAGAAGAGAGATGAAAACCATAGATTAGCTTGTGTTAATGAGCCGCTGTTTTAGATATAAATAAGGTATTTTTGCTGCTATCATGTCCTATATTTTGTCACCCCTTCACAGAAGGTTTATAGTGCCTGACACACACCACTGGGTAGAATCTGAAATACATTAAAAATATATATCTAATACCTTAAAATTACTTGATAACATTGGATACACTAATTTCATACAATAAATCAATAATTACTACACCCCAATGCCCCAAGAAAAGTAATATTTTGGTTATGTTTTGAAAAAAAAAAAAAGGGGGAAGTTGTGGCTTAATGGTTAGAGAGTCGGACTCGTAACCCAAAGGTTGCGGGTTCGAGTTTCGTACCGGCAGGGATTGTAGGTGGGGGGAGTGAATGTACAGCGCTCTCTTCCACCTTCAATACCACGACTGAGGTGCCCTTGAGCAAGGCACCGAACCCCCAACTGCTCCCCGGGCGCCGCAGCAAAAATGGCTGCCCACTGCTCCGGGTGTGTGTTCACTGCTGTGTGTGTGCACTTTGGATGGGTTAAATGCAGAGCACTAATTCCAAGTACGGATCACCATACTTGGCCACATGTCACGTCACTTTGTCACTTTTTTGTTACCAAATAATTGAGATTTTTAACAACCATTAAGTATCTTCACTTAATAATTGAACAAGTTATCCAACACCTACCTTGATCCACATGTGACAAGGAATGTGCCCTTCCATTGTATGGTGCATAGACATGGTGAATAATCAGTCAAGGACAAACATATCCAAACAAATTAATCAAGAGTGGCTTGTATTAGTAATAACTGAAATCAGACAGAATGAAATATAATTTGAAATATAATAATACAATTTGTAAAAATGTAAAATCATAGATTGAAGGTAGGATCAACAAGGAAATTAAAATATATATATTAATATTAAAATACAGAACACGAGACTATGCCATATTAACGTTAATATTTTTACATTTATTACAACTGAAACATCCCTTTTACAGTACCAGAAATATTACCTTATCTTCTCCATCTGGGCAAGCCTGGTTGTTTCGTCTAAAAGTGCGGTCGCAGTTAAAATGAATGATTCCCAAAGCCATTTTCCCAACAAAACTATTTCGGATTGTCTTCTGCGCTGCTGCTTTTCCGCCAGTTGTGTTTCCCCTGGCTCTTCCGTGTGCGTTACCCTTCCGTCAATGTCCCTGGCACGTGATGGCTGCTTAAGTAAACTCACCGTATGCTCAGCGTAGTACTTGGGTCACAACATCATGAATAATTCAAATAAAACGAAGGGTTGACACTGCCTGTTGTAACAGCTTGTAATCCTTCTTATGACTATTAATGTGCTCATGCGCACCTTCGTTTTATTTGAATTATTCATGAGATTGTGAACGAGCACTTACCTAATGGTTAGTTGAGCCTACATCATCTGGCGCATACCTTTAAGGAGGAGTTAAAAACTTTTGGCGGCAAGGGAGAAAGTTTTAGAAGAAGTAGAAGTGGATGTATTTTTATTTTTCAACGCGGAAGTCGTTTTCTGTGCGAGACTTCAGGTTCATCATTTTGTTGGGAAAATGGCTTTGTAATATGCTCTGGTCCCCTCCCTGCTTACCGTGGTGACGAGATACATAGCAGACTGTCGTCACTCAATGGCTGGATGTCTAAGTGGTGCCCACAGAATAACATAGGTTTCATAGATAATTGGATGAGTTTTTGGGGCAGACCTGACCTGTTGAAAAGAGATGGTCTTCATCCCTCCTGGGGTGGTGCCGCTCTTCTCTCTAGAAAAAAACCCACAATATCTGAATCAGAGTTAAAACATAATCTTGTCAAGTTCAAATTATTTGAAATATGAACTTACGCCTTGGCATATATATTGTGTCATTCCCATGAGGAATCAGACCAATTCTAATCCTTGCCATGCAGACTCTCTGTGGTCGTGTTCTGAGCATGTCCTGCCCCTTTTGGAACATCCTCAGTCTTAGTCAACACAAAATACAGAACACAATTCATAAATGTCAAATCATTGCCAACATAAAGACAGATAGGCAATCAAAGGGTAAAGATAAGAGTAAAATATTATGTCACTGTTTTACAGACAACATTGATTATGGCAAAGCATTAATTTGTATTGTGTTACACACCACACCGACAGTGTCCTGGTGCTAAAGTGCAGTTTTATCAAAGACTATATAATACCCAAGACATGTCACTCGTATAATTTTGAATGGGGAAAAATGCAACACTCAATATGGCCGCTCTAACGAACGAAGCCCCGCCTTCTGAGTAAAAGAGCCAATCGCTAAAGTCAGCGTGTCACTGCAGCTGCAGTTAGAAGTCCCGGTTTGCGCCTAGCACTGCGCGTGCGCACTGGCTGATCTAGCCTGAAAAATAACCTTTTTTTAACTCAAATTATGAACAAAATAAACAACATTCATGATACAGTTGTTGTCAGATTTCATTGGTGATTTCAAATATATATATATATATATAAATACTATGCTGTTGTCTGGGATGCGATTTGTGCACGCTTTAAGTGTGAGCTCACTGAAAAAGAGCGTGTGAGTACCGAACAGCTCTTTTTAGCCTCTTCTTGCTACAATGATTAAAAATCGCTTTGATTTTTAAATGGGAAAGACTTAGAAACTCGCTCTATGATGGTTAGACTTTGCAAATAATACGTGAATCACATGCGTGAACCAGAGAGTGCAGCCTTCTCCGGCGAACCTAAAATGTTATTCACAAACATACCTGTCAATTAGTCCTGCACCTGCAGATTGTCCGTCTTGTGCAAGTCTGTTTTGTATTAAAGTACTGAACCTATCTGCCAGAGAGTTCAGCCTTCTCTGTCGCTCCATCGTCAAGTGTCAAACAATTCTGAGTCTGAACACCTCAAATCCCAGTCTGCCGTTTGAAAATGGCGCGGACCATACCGAACCAGTAGAATGGAGACATCTCTTGGCGCGAATATTTGAATTCTACCCATAATTCTTCTACAATATTTATTATTATTATTATTAGTAGTAGTAGTAGTAGTAGTAAATTAATTAATTAATAGTAGTAATTAATTTATTAATCTTAATAGTAGTAGTAGCAGTAGTAGTAGTAGTAGGCTAGTAAATTAATTATTAGTATTAGTAGTAGTAGTAGTAGTAGTACTGTTTTATAATGCAAAGTATAAAAGTATCTCCAATCCATTGTTCTTCATTATTAAATCATTAATGTAACACAAAATACATTTGCGCCAGTCAGGCCTGATCTATAAACGCTGTCACACAGCAGTGAAGCTCACTCTGGACCGTATATGCAATCTTTTCCTGTGCTAGTGATGAAGTAGACAGAATGCTTTATATTTACACATATATATTAATTATACCACCATGAATGGAGTTATGTATACAAATTACATGACATCATTATTCAGAAGTTTAAAAAAGGTAATATGCTGCACTGTTTTTGGAACAGATATCCTGGCATGTTAATGACAGCAAGGATTGCTTGGCTGCAGTTGCGGCCCATGGGTTTGTGGTGCCCTAGGCATGTGAAAATGGGCCCCACCAATACCACTGAAAGTAACCTACAAACATGACAACTTCAATCGTGTATACAATTTTCTAAATATAAACATTTAGGCCTACTTAGTGCAGCAAAAAGTCAAAAGTGTACACAGATATGTGCAAAACTGAATACAATTTAAAAATCTGTGAAACCAAAGTATGAAGAAATAAATTATATAAAATGCAATAATTTCAATAAGGCCCACATATAAAATAAATTAATAAACTAATAACAGAAGCTGCATCTGAAGTGGCATTAGATTTATTTAAACAGACTGTTTAATGTAGCTCAATGAAATGGACTTAAAAACATTATAATTGCATTAATAATGTTTATAAAAAACCTTATATTGAGATTATGTTATATTGTTATGAGTATATGAGTATATATGAGTATATGTTATAACGTTATATTGTTAAAATGAGATTAATGTTTTAAATATAACATTTTGAACACAGGAATATGAAAAATCTTTCCATGTGTGGGCCCCACAGGCACGATGGTGCCCCAGGAGACTGCCTGTATCCACTGCTGGATGGGATTTGCTTGGCTATGACAATTCTAGTTCTTCATCAGGATCTTCTACATCCACATCACTTTTTCTTACAGATCATTATTCAAATAACCTTTTTTGTGTAGGCGGAGAGACTGATTTCTGCTACAAATTGCAGCAGAATTTTCATAGCAGGGGCATAGCACGTGGGTATGGGCCCGGGCTGATTGTGGGCCCGCCAAAGGGGACCTTTTAATTAAAATGAGGGAACAAATTCTTAATCAAATAAAAAAAATGTAAACAATTATATATATATATATATATATTCCGACGCAGAAGTATAAATCAGTCTTTAGTACCACACGTTTTGGCCCTAACGGCCTTCCATAGTTTTTGCCGCGTTTATTTGGTATGTGTAAAGACGCACAGTTTGACTGCATTAAGACAACAAATTTGAACGTGTTTCTCAACGCACACATTTTGGATTTAATATTTAAGTCTAGATTTACCCACATATTCCTCTTTTAGCATTGCTTCACTGATATCTACTGTGCTAGAGTAAATTAATAAATGTTAAATTAAATGTTAAATTAAGTAAGTGCTAATGATCCATATTATATAATTATTAATTATAACATCTATATATGTTATTGTATGTTTGTTTTAAGTTATATAGGCCTATCATTTTCGAAAGTATATATAACTTTACACAGAACATATTATAACTGAATATGCATATACTTACATATGTCATCCAGCCACATGAATTGAGAGTAAATTAAACGAACAAACAAATAAATAAATACAATATAAATACAAATAATTAAAGGGGTCATATGATGTTGCTAAAAAGAACATTATTTTGTGTATTTGGTGTAATGAAATGTGTTTATGCGGTTTAAGGTTAAAAAAACACATTATTTTCCACATACTGTACATTATTGTTTATCCTCTATGCCCCGCCTTTCTGAAACGCGTCGATTTTTACAAAGCTCATCGTTCTGAAAAGCGAGGTGTGCT
>NW_015635538.1:338924-345312 GCF_001515625.1 Sinocyclocheilus rhinocerous
GCACACATTTTGGATTTAATATTTAAGTCTAGATTTACCCACATATTCCTCTTTTAGCATTGCTTTACTGATATCTACTGCGTTAGAGTAAATTAATAAATGTTAAATTAAGTAAATGCTAATGATCCATATTATATAATTATTAATTATAACATCTATATATGTTATTGTATGTTTGTTTTAAGTTATATAGGCCTATCATTTTCGAAAGTATATATAACTTTACACAGAACATATTATAACTGAATATGCATATACTTACATATGTCATCCAGCCACATGAATTGAGAGTAAATTAAACGAACAAACAAATAAATAAATACAATATAAATACAAATAATTAAAGGGGTCATATGATGTTGCTAAAAAGAACATTATTTTGTGTATTTGGTGTAATGAAATGTGTTTATGCGGTTTAAGGTTAAAAAAACACATTATTTTCCACATACTGTACATTATTGTTTATCCTCTATGCCCCGCCTTTCTGAAACGCGTCAATTTTTACAAAGCTCTTCGCGTTCACAACGAAACACACAGCGCCTTCACAACATGGCGGCGGCGGAAACAACAATACTACAGCGAGAATACAAGTTACGCCTTCTTTTTTTGAGTGAACGTTTGGGCGGCATTATGCAAATCTTCCCACATCGTGACGTAGACATGTGGGGGCGGCGTAACATCATCTGATTGCTTGCTGTTGGCTGATTGGTGCCATAACAAAATTACTACATTATGTTTAAAATATTTAACCTCCTAAGAACTGAGTCCACATATGTGGACATAAACGTTACGTACATTCTGTGTTAACACATATGTGGACTCAGGTCTTAGGAGGTTAATATTTATTACATGTTTATTATTATCAATTTCTTAACCCTTAAACTTGTCTTTAGGAAGCCATAAGCTATAGTGGCAAGAATAAGTTTGTGAAACCTTCGAAAAAATCAGTTTCAGCATTGATAACTCATAAATTGTTATTATTATTACTATTATTATTATTTCTTACAAACACAGCATATTTTGGACATACCTTATTATCACTACATTCAAATCTTCATCAGTGTGGTTAGAAGAAGCCAGCTGCACGCAGTCAGAAAAGATCCTTTGGCAGTGTGCTAAAAAATATCTAAGATTCATGATAAGCTGTTGGTTTTTCTACCCGAGAAAGACTGTTAAACTAAACAGCAAAAAAGGCATGACAAATCATGACATAAAACTGACATCACAAACAAAGTATCAATGTATTATCCATCATGAACAAATATAATGTCTGACCTTTGCATACGTATATGGCAGTGTACCATTACGACATGCTTCACGAATACATATGACGTCTGACGTTTGTATACGTACAAACCAACATATACAAATGTCAGACGTCATGTTTATTCGTGAAGCATGTCGTAATTGTCACGCCCCTGGACACGTAATTGTCACGCCCCTCTCACGCCTAACATGAGTTCTCCCTCATGTTAATTGTTTATTGCTCCTAGGTGTGTCTCGTCATCCCCTCGTCAAGTCTTGTGTAACCTCCGTGTCTCCCGCCCGTTTTGTTTTTTTGTTTTTTTCTCAGTGTTTTGTTTTCCGTTGTGCCCATGGATCCCCTCGTTCGTCCTGAATTCCTCCTCCTCCTGCTGGAGCAGGGGGACAGATCTCTCGAGGACCATACGAGACTGTTCCTGTTGCTAGATAACACCACCAGCTACCCGGACGACGCGCTCTGTGCGTTCTATGACGCAAGTTTAAACATTGGGTGCAGAGCATCGTCGTCCGAAGATGGTCCTCAAGAGGACTTCGCCGCCTTCGTGGAGTGGATACTAGCGAGAAACGGATCCCTGCTCACCATCAGTTCCGAGGAGGATCTCGCCAGTACCACTCCCAACCCAGCCCACCATCTCCCCGCGGTGCAGAGCATCAGCCCGAGCCCACCGATGACGGAGAGCCTATTCCCGCCGTGATCGACGAGCCAGCGCAAAGCCGAGCGACTGAGCAGAGGATCGCCCCGGACGTTGAGCCCAACCCGTCAGACCAGGTGCGAGAGCCGGCGACAGTGCCCACCGCAAGGGAGCTTGCCGTGGATGGTGAGAACGTGGAGTGGAGCTCCGCCCACTGCACCGCGGCTCAGGGTGAGCTGATTATACATCTGGGACTGCTGGACTTCGAGGGGGACCTTATAGACTGGGAAACAGAGCTAGAAGCCGACTTGCCCCCTCTCCTCTCTCCTTCGTCCCCGCTGGTTTTGTACAGCCCTGAGTGGGCTCCCGTTTCCCAGTCCAGAAGAGGGAGAGACTCAGTCCCCGAGTCCAGCCAGGAGTGGGCTTTGATCCTGGAGGGCAGCCCTGAGAGCCTGGAGGCTCACAAATGCCCGCCTTCCCACCCGATCCTGCCTCCTCCTGTGCTGTCGTCTGGCAGCCCCTTTGCTCACCCTCAGCCCACTATCAGCACGGTGCGAGCTCCGCGGGACTGCCATCCTCCAGAGTCGCCGTGGCTGGAGTATCCCTTGACTCCACCTCCAGCCTCTAAGCCCCGGACTCCGCCTCGGCCCGTGGACCTGTCAGCTCCACCATGGCTCCTAGCTCCCTCCTCTCCGCCGTGGCCTGGCAATCCACTAGCTCCACTGGGCTCCCTTATCCCTCCGGCTCCGCCTTGGTCTGGCGTCGACCATCCTGCACCTCGGGGCTCCACTCCTCCGGCTGCACCTCGTCCCTTCGTCCCTCCGGCTCCGTCAGGCTCCTTCATACCTTCGGCTCCTCCTAAGCCCTCTGTCGCTCCGGCTCCACCGTGGCCTTTCGGATCCACGCCTCTTCGTCAGTCGCCGGCACCATCTGCTCCGCCTTGGCCCTCTGGATCCTCCCCGTCGCCCTGGTTCATCGGCTCTCCGTCTCCATCTCGGGCCACCTGCTCCACTGCCTCTGCTCCTCACAGTAGCGAATTGTGACAGTAATGGTACACTAATGCATACGTATGCAAACATCAGACGTAATATTTGTTCATGATGGATAATACATTGATACTTTGTTTGTGATGTCAGTGTTATGTAATGATTTGTCATATACTACGTCAGTGCATGTCCTTATTTGCTTGTTTTGCTTAACTTTAGCTATAGCCTAGTTGCTAGCAGTAATCCTGTTCATAATTTTTAACAATAGAAACGTCATATTATTTTTTTCAACACAGGTCTACAAGAGTTTTTGCATTTAATAAAATATTTATTATATCTACTTAAATTCCTTTTGCTCGACCGATTTGCCTGCTTTATAGGCTACTGCAGAGATAACAAACCCACAGCCCACTAACAGAACCATTTCACAGGGGCGAACAGTTTTCCTGATCGGACGACAGAGAATAACATTTCCAATCTGTTTTCAGTGGTTCTTCATAATTTAATTCATTCATGTAACACAAAATATATTTGCGCCTGTCAGACAGGCCTGATTTAGGCCTATATAAACCTTGTCACGAACGTATCAAGATTTATCAACAGTAAATGGCGTAATTAAACTATGAGCGCATCGCCGCACACGTGTAATAGATAAAGTAAACAATGCTTTAAATTTACACATTTAGATTAAATATACAATTCATGAATTAAGTTAAGCACACAAATTACATTACATAATTATCGAGAAGTTAAATTATTAGAAGTTAAAAATCGCCCGCTTGGAACAGACAGCCAATCAAATTACTGAGGTTGCTTCTGAAAATAGTGAGGGTGCTATAACCTTAATGCAAATCTATTTTGATCTATATTTTTGTCCCATCCATTGCTATGGCACAAAGAGCGTTCCCTATTCCCAACAATCTGTCACTAATCTTAGCTTATTGCGATTATTAAATTCCTTTAAAGTGACGTGACACGTGGCCAAGTATGGTGACCCATACTCGGAATTAGTGCTCTGCATTTATCCCATCCAAAGTGCACACAGACAGCAGTGAACACACACACACGGTGAACACACACCCGGAGCAGTGGGCAGCCATTTTTGCTGCCGCGCCCGGGGAGCAGCAAGGCACCTCAGTCGTGGTATTGAAGGTATTGAGAGCGCTGTACATTCACTCCCCTGCCGGTACGAGACTCGAACCCGCAACCTTTGGGTTACGAGTCCGACTCTCTAACCATTAGGCCACGACTTCCCCCTAAAAATCAATCTCTCCACACTACGCAATAAATATCTTATTTACATCATGTTTACACATTGTTATAATAAGAGGATTCGTGCGTGCACAGAACTCAGCCCTGGACAAAATCAATCGTATTTTGAGCGGTGGTTGCACGTTAATGCCTCTGATTTTGCATTCATTGGATTAAACATGTCTGTGAATGGTTACATTAGGCCTACTCTTGAGTAGAAACACGTTTGAAATACGCTCTCCAGAGCACAAACACAAACGCGCACTGCTCTTTTCCAAATCTTTTTCGCCAATGTTACAGCTTCAGCTCTTCCTCTAGCACCTCCGTAAAGCCTGTTGGGAGGATTGCTTAGTAGCTAATAATTGGCTGTGAAAATTCTGTCTTAAATTTTGTTATACTGCAGAAAGTCTGAGCATAAATATATATATATTTTTTAATCTGAATAATGATCAATGATACACTTAATTAGAAAACATACATAGGCCTCCACTGTCGGACCCGTTCGACATCCACTGTACCGCTGCACGTGAGCTGCGGCTACTTTACTGTACATTACGCATCCAGTCTCGAATGCAATGACCATAAAATGCGCACAAATGACTGATGCTTAAGTCTGATGATGTTCCGTACAAGTTAATTTATACAGTACATACATAGACTATTTCCTGCTTTTAGCTGCCTTTTCATCGCATCCCGATGCCGTAAAGGGAATCAGCACGCAATGTTGCCATGACTATCATGACTATTTCATGCACTGGTTACTTATGTCATAAAAGCGCTTGTATATTACATTTATTTTTGTAATAAGTTTAATAATTTGTAAATAATATTATGAATAATATTATTAATATTTAAAGCAGATGTAAACCACCCTCCCCACCACTTTTTAAGACAAACTTACGCCAATTATAATAATACTTATTTTCCGCCGGAAAAGCCTGCATTTGCCCAGTGCCTACGTAGGCTATATACGAATAGCCCAAAATTATTTTTTCCACAAGCAATCTCATAGCTTATGGAGCAATGTGGAGGAGTGCATACCAGTTGTTGTTCAGCCACTTCTGATGCATTGACTCTCACACTACACAGACTGTTACATGTCACTCCGGACTACAGTTCCCATCACCCATTGCACTGATTACACACACACACACAGCTGCAACCAATCAAACACACTATTATAAGCCTTAGACTTCCTCATTCGGATCGCCGAGTATTGTCTGCGTTTATTACTCTCCTAGTGATAGCAACTTTACGGAGCCATTCCGTGTTTCCGGAGTTTAGTTTCAGTTAGTCCTGTTTGTTTCCTGTTTAACCAGTGTCTTGATTCTAGCCTGGTTTTATCGCCTGTCTGTTGGATCATCCTTTTGCCTTGCCCCCTGGATCACGTTCGCCGCCGATCGACCCCCGTCTGTTTACTGGACTGCTCATGTGTCTTGCCCGTACCATACCTGTTTGCTGGTGTTCGACCCTGCCTGTGTTTTGACCATGTCAGTGAATAAAAGCTTGCATATGGATCCGCACGCCTCTTGTCTCGTTCGCCCCGTTACAGAATACTCGGCCTCACAAGGACCCAGCAGCTTTTCCGAGGAACATTGGCCATGTATGGACACGGCATGAATTTTGTTAGCCCTTAGACAAGGCCCACGATCGCTGGAGAACTTTATTTGCGAATTTTTAGCCATCGTGAACTATTCTGATCAACCGGGCTGTCTTTTGATAGAGTTTTTTTGTGATGGCCTTAATCAACCTCTACGATCTGAGCTTAGACGCGAGGGTCCGCGTTCGTCACTCGCTCAGTTTATGGATTATGCTTTGTTGACTGTTGGCTCTTTGTTTACTGTGGCGGAGGAAGAACGCGACACCGTGTCTGTGACTGAAATGGTCGCTGTACCAGAGCACGTTCATATAATGGCAGCGACAGCGGAGCCCGTTTGCAAAATGGCGACCACAAAAACGCCCTGCCATTCCAGAGTCAAGTCAAGTCACAGCTGCTCTTCATGGGTCAAGTAAAGTCACAGCTGATCTTCCTGCATCAAGTCACGTCACAGCTGGTCTTCCTGAGGCAAGTCAAGTCAAAGCTGATGTTCTAGTGTCAAGTTACGTCACAGCTGATCGTCCAGAGTCAAGTCACGTCTCAGCTGATAATCCAGACTCAAGTCATGTCACAGCTGATCGTCCAGAGTCAAGTCACGTCTCAGCTGATAATCCAGACTCAAGTCATGTCACAGCTGATCGTCCAGAGTCAAGTCACGT
>NW_015635538.1:346206-351338 GCF_001515625.1 Sinocyclocheilus rhinocerous
ATATAATTTTTCCACAAGCAGTTTCATGTCTTTATATTGGTGTCACGAACCCAGTGGTTTTCCATCTGCTTGCCACCAGAGGTAACTCTTCCGTTACATTGACTCTCACACTACACAGACTGTTACATGTCACTCCGGACTACAGTTCCCATCACCCATTGCACTGATTACACACACACACACAGCTGCAACCAATCAAACACACTATTATAAGCCTTAGACTTCCTCATTCGGATCGCCGAGTATTGTCTGCGTTTATTACTCTCCTAGTGATAGCAACTTTACGGAGCCATTCCGTGTTTCCGGAGTTTAGTTTCAGTTAGTCCTGTTTGTTTCCTGTTTAACCAGTGTCTTGATTCTAGCCTGGTTTTATCGCCTGTCTGTTGGATCATCCTTTTGCCTTGCCCCCTGGATCACGTTCGCCGCCGATCGACCCCGTCTGTTCACTGGACTACTCTTGTGTCTTGCCCGTGCCATACCCGTTTGCTGGTGTTCGACCCTGCCTGTGTTTTGACCATGTCAGTGAATAAAAGCTTGCATATGGATCCGCACGCCTCTTGTCTCGTTCGCCCCGTTACAGAATACTCGGCCTCACAAGGACCCAGCAGCTTTTCCGAGGAACATTGGCCATGTATGGACACGGCATGAATTTTGTTAGCCCTTAGACAAGGCCCACGATCGCTGGAGAACTTTATTTGCGAATTTTTAGCCATCGTGAACTATTCTGATCAACCGGGCTGTCTTTTGATAGAGTTTTTTTGTGATGGCCTTAATCAACCTCTACGATCTGAGCTTAGACGCGAGGGTCCGCGTTCGTCACTCGCTCAGTTTATGGATTATGCTTTGTTGACTGTTGGCTCTTTGTTTACTGTGGCGGAGGAAGAACGCGACACCGTGTCTGTGACTGAAATGGTCGCTGTACCAGAGCACGTTCATATAATGGCAGCGACAGCGGAGCCCGTTTGCAAAATGGCGACCACAAAAACGCCCTGCCATTCCAGAGTCAAGTCAAGTCACAGCTGCTCTTCATGGGTCAAGTAAAGTCACAGCTGATCTTCCTGCATCAAGTCACGTCACAGCTGGTCTTCCTGAGGCAAGTCAAGTCAAAGCTGATGTTCTAGTGTCAAGTTACGTCACAGCTGATCGTCCAGAGTCAAGTCACGTCACAGCTGATCGTCCAGAGTCAAGTCACGTCTCAGCTGATAATCCAGACTCAAGTCATGTCACAGCTGATCGTCCAGAGTCAAGTCACGTTACAGCTGATCGTCCAGAGTCAAGTCATGTCACAGCTGATCGTCCAGAGTCAAGTCCCGTCACAGCTGATCGTCCAGAGTCAAGTCACGTCACAGCTGATCATCCAGAGTCAAGTCACGTCACAGTTGTTCGCTCAGAGTCCTGTCACTTCTTGTCTGTCGCACCCAGATCCTCAAGGTCTGTTCATCAGTATCCCAGACTGGCATCCAACGTGGAGGACCCACCGCTGGTGTCAGCACGTGCTGCTGGTATCCCTAAACCAGCGCTCTCAAACCCTTTTGTCTCAGTAGTAATCCCCTTGTCTGCTGCGTTTCCCATATGGGGGATTGCTCTCTGGTGTGTATGGGCTGCGTTCACTACCACCGAAGTTCCAGAGCCAGCGACGCCCACGGAAGGATTGCCAGAGGTGGCGACTGAGGCTGCAGAACCTCCAGAGACGGCGGTGCCTGTTCCGGATTCTACGGAGGTGGCGGTGTTTGCTGCAGAACCTTCTGAGGCGTCATCTTTCACTTCAGCTCTGGTTACGGTAGTGGCGCCCATTAATGTACTCTCTGCTTGTCCTGTCACGGCTATGGAGGCCGTCTGTGAACTCTCTG
Source organism: Sinocyclocheilus rhinocerous (assembly GCF_001515625.1). NCBI lineage: Eukaryota > Metazoa > Chordata > Actinopteri > Cypriniformes > Cyprinidae > Sinocyclocheilus > Sinocyclocheilus rhinocerous. Next base: position 348,057 of record NW_015635538.1, read on the forward strand.
TCTGTCCTGTCACAGCTATGGAGGCCGTCTGTGAACTCTTTGCCTGTTCTGTCAAGGCTACGGAGGCCATTTATGAACTTTTGTCCTGCTCTGAACCGGCCGAGGAGGCCATCTCTGAACTCTCGCCGTGTTCTGAACCAGCCTTGGTGGCTGATTGTGGATTGTCTGTCCATCTCGTCTCAACTAATGTGTCTGATTTCGAACTGTCTGTCTTGCCTGTTCCTGTCAAGGAATCTAAACCTGATCTGTCTGTCTGTCTAAATGCTTCTGTTTAGTCTTAATTTGAACCATCTGTCGGTCCTGATTTAGTCATTGAGTCTGTTGTTGAACCATCCATTTGTCCAGTTTCTATTAATGGGTCTGAGTGTGAATTGTCTGTCTGTCCAGTTTCAGTCACTAAAATGTCTACCAGTCCAGCTTCAGTTAATGCATCCAATTTTGAACTGTCAGTCTATCCCATATCAACCCATGAATCTGTTTGTGAACTACCTGCCAGTCCAGTTTCCCTCAATAAGTCTGATTTTGAACTGTCTGTATTGCCAGTTTCTGTCACTGAACTCTCTGCTTCAGCCTCTGTCAATGCCCTTGATTTTGAGCTATCTGCCAGTCCTATTCCAGTCAATGTATTTAATTATGAACTGTCTGTCTGTCCAGTTACAGTCAATGGACGGACCCGATTATGTCTATCCAGCTTCAATCACTGAATTGGCTGTCAAACCAGTATCAGTCCATAAGTTGTTTGTCAGTTCAGATCCAGCCAATGCTCTTGGTTTTGAACAGACTGGTCACCCTATCTCAGCCAATACATCCAGTTTTGAACTGTCAGCCTATTTTGTTTCAGTTAACGAACCTGATTCTGAACTTTCTGTCTGTCCTGTTTTAGCCGATGAGTCTGATGTTGAATCATCTGTCTGTCCAGTTCCAAACAAGGAGCCTGTTATCTGCCCCATTAGTCCAGTTATGAGCCCAGAAAATATAAATGCACTCCATGTCTGTCCCGTTAACCCTGTCACTGCCTTAGAGACCATTCATGAACTGTCTGCCTGTTCTGTTTTCCCAAATGTGTCTGTCGGCTGTACTAAAAGACACTGTGGGCCGTATACGGCTCACGGACCTCCAGTTGCCCCATCCCTGATTTACACCTTTTATGCATTTCAAATGACTCTTCTTGCTGGCTGCACCTTCTTAAGAGATGGCATAGGCGCCAAACGTCATTCATCCTTCTTTTTGTAATTTTGTCTTTTTTTCTTCATTACAGTTATTTTGATTTGATGTTTCTTTAATTACATAATATTGCTAGTTAAAATGTTTTACTCATTTTGTTCTGCAGATGACAAATGGGAAACTATTCGCTGAGTTTCTGTTCATTTTTGTGACGCAGCCGTGAATATATATTTTTATTTATTTTATCTGGAAACAGCCTACACAATAAAGCTGCAGGAATCTTGTGAGTAAGCTTACTCGCCTGCCGCATCTCTCCTATTGAAAATAAGCTTGGGGTTGTCGTGTACACGGTGTTAGTACAGAAGATGGAGGATAAAAGGGGTGTTTCAGGGCCGCTCACACATTCGAAACAAATAGTAAAGCATAATCTAATTTTTTACCCATGAAAAAAAAAATCTATCTTAATTTCTGTTCAAATGACCAGAAGGTACACGGACCTGGGAGTAAGAGTAGTAACTATCAAAACTATCAAATGAAAATAAATAACAAAATGTATTAATTTACTAGCTACAACACTAATTAATGACCATAAACTAAATATTACACGTTCAAAATTGCCACCTTAACACGGCCAAAATGTGTGCTTTGAGAAAGACGTTCAAATTTGTCGTCTTAATGCGGTCAAACTGTGCGTCTTTACACATACCAAATAAACGCAGCAAAAACTGACACCTTAACACGGCCAAAATGTGCGTGTCTATACGTACAAAAGAAATGCGTTCAAAATTGCATTCAAAATCCCGCGTTTAAAATTTAACATGGGAAAATTGTGCATGTTGACACGTTTAAATTTCACGCGTTCCATTTAAAGACTTTTGGCCCCGTCCGCCTTCCATACGCCACAGCTGTTTCAGGCCAGCACCACCAGGCCAGCCAAGTATGGATAATCAATTCAAGGGATGCGTCCTAGTAAGGCTATATGTTTGGCCTACCACGTCATCAAGCTCCATCTAAGCCCGTCTCAATTGGAAGAATCCTTAGCAGGTAGCCCTTGGGGTACTTCTAATTTCTTATTTGTGCGCCTCGTTTCCTTTCCTCGCGTCTTAGCTCCACCCCTTAAGATGTGAGGGAATGATGCAAGGAAAGAAAAAGAGGATTTAGGAATCAAAGAAAAAAGTTTAAGTTAAATATTCTTGATCACTCAAGAACACTTCTGAGATGCGCTGAAGGGATCTACCCTTATGTAGTTGAAGTTTTTTAAAGAAATGCTAGAGCAAATTAATAGATTATAATATAATATATGTAATAATATAATATGAAAAATGACTTTGAAATATGTGAAATGTATGGTTCAAAGTTAAAACGTAAATTAAAATAATTGTGACAGATTTGAAGAATGTATACATGCTGTAATGGCGACCTATGTTAAATGCTGGTTATGATGTGAATGTTGGTGTACCTTTAAGATTAATTTTTTTGTGTTGTACATTGTTACTGTGTGTATGCACGTTGTTCTACTGGTGTGAGCGTGCACACATGGATGAGAGAGAGAGACAGCGTGGAAGAGGGACATTGGCACTCTACCGTATAAATTCTCCAACCCCCTTCACATCTACAGCATCATAATAATTTGAATTTCTGTTTTACCATTTCAGTTTAAATAAACCATAAATTTCAAATTTTACAACAGGGCATCTTGCTTTATTAACCCTCTACTGTTGTTTGGTCATTTTAGACCGAAAAAAAAAATGTTTTGAAATTTTAAAAATCACTACTTCATCTGAATGTCAAGTCAAGTGTCACGTCACGCTGTTGAGGGAACACGCTGGAGTCACGAGGAAATGTTTAACAATCTTTAATCATGAAACACAAGAGATAATCCACAATAGGCGCTTGAGCCAACACACGTAGAGAACGAGTAGACCTGAGCAACACAAACTGAACAGACTAGGACTTTTATACAGGGGATGATTGGGATGGGTGCATGGGATGACTAATCAAACTAATTAACAAAACGAGGACAGGAACACGACCAAATAAGTGAACAGAAACAGGGGCAAAACATGACACAGACAGTCCATGATCCTGACATTACGCCCCCTCCCGGAAGGTGCGTCC
>NW_015635538.1:351375-359076 GCF_001515625.1 Sinocyclocheilus rhinocerous
CTCGGGCTGATGCTCCGCACCGCGGGGAGATGGTGGGCTGGGCACTGGGTCTGGAGTGGATCTGATGAGATCATCCACGGGGCAGGATGGCGATCCATTTTTCGCCAGAGTCCATTCCATGAAGGCAGCGAATTCTGCTCGAAGACCATCTTCGGACGACGGCGCTTTACAGACGGAGCTTTACAGTGTCAAACAGGAAAATAGTTTGTCAATAATGCAAGAAGACAATAATAAAGAGCCATTTTTCCAGCTAAAGTTAGTTCATTGATGATTCAGTGATGTCATCATCCAGTTCAGCTGTCTTCCAATAGTGTCTGTGCAATCAGTCAAGCGTCCCCAATTAAGCAAGCCAAAGGCGACAGTGGCAAGGAACAAAAACTCCATCGGTGACAGAAATGGAGAAAAAACCTTGGGAGAAACCAGGCTGAGTCAGGGGGGCAGTTCTCCTCTGGCCAGACGAAACCAGCATAGAGTGGTTTAATTCCAGGCTGCAACACAGGTCAGATTGTGCAAAGGACTGGTTCCCGTGGTCTTGTGCCGATGGTCGTTGAGGTGTCGAGGTCTTCGCAGGGGATCTGTCTCTGGGGCTCATCTAGTTGACATGGTCTCCGTTGACATTCAGTGCTGTAGAGCAGTGGTTCTCAAACCTCTCCATGAATTACCCCCAGCACTGCACATTTTGTATGTCTCCCTCATCTATCACACCTGATTCAACTCATAAGCTCATTAGAGGAGACTGCAAGACCTGAAGTGGGTGTGTCAGATATAGGTTAGACAAACAAAATGTGCAGTGCTGGGGGTACTTCATGGAGAGGTTTGAGAACCACTGCAGTAGAGGTTGTCTTTAGGTGCTGATCCACCATCTGGTCAAGTCAAGTCAAGCCAAGCGCTTTTAACAATACAGATTGTGTCAAAACAGCTTTACAGCAGCTTTATCTTGTCTGGATATGGACTGGATCTGGAAGGCTACAGTGACCATCTGATCTGGATACAGACTGGATCTGTATGGCTATGATGACCTCGGAATAAGAATGAAAGAGACTAATATAAGCATAGATGCCATTCTTCTTACGATGTAGCAAAGTCCCTTTAAGGCAAGTCATGTCACTCGGCGGCCATCTTTGGAACGCCTCTCGGGCATGCAAGTGCAGCTCCTATCTCTTTGAATTGGGAAACATCAAATTCTCCAAAACTGTTTGCCAAGCTATTATTTTTTAGGCTAGACCAGCCAGTGCGCATGCGCAGTCCTGAGCGCACATCTCAGAACGCTGACTGTTTCTATAGCAACCGGGACTTCTAACGGCAGCTGCAGTGACGCGACGACTTTATCGCTTAGCGATTGGCTCTTTTACTCAGAAGGCGGATGTCTCCCGAACAACGCTAGGTCGATTGTTTCAGAGTTTGGGTGCTAAATACGAAAAGGATCTACTGCCCACAGTTGATTTTGATATTCTAGGTATTATCAAATGGTCAGAGTTTTGAGATCGCAGCAGACGTGAGGTATTGAGGAGCTAAGCCATTCAGGGCTTCATAAGTAATTAGCAAGATTTTAAAATGTATCCGATGTTCAATAGGGAGCCAGTGCAGAGTTGACAGAACTGGGCTAGGTTTTCAAAGGAAAGATTGCTATCAAAAAGCACACCCAGGTTCCTAACTGATGACGAATGAATTAACAGAGCAGCCATCAAGTGTTAGACAGCGTTTTAGGTTATTACATGTGTTTTAGGTTATTACACAAAACCTCTGTTTTTTCAGAATTTAGCAATAGGAAATTACTAGTCATCCAGTTTTTTATATCAACTATGCATTCCGTTAGTTTTGCACATGCTTTTCAAAAGTTTACAGATCTAATAGACACCCATTTGTCCGGCGTCCCGCACACACAAAACAAACGAAATAGGAGTTTTGATTTTTTTTTTTTTTTTTTAATAGGTGCTAACATTACTACCAGTCGAATAGTATAGAAATTTCATTATTATTTTGCAATATATTTTTTAACTTATTTTTAACATGTTGAAGTAGGCTTCTTCCCTGGTTAACTTGAAGGGGGCGGCGCCCCAGCACCCCTATTGACCAACCGCCACTGTCGGGCAGCAAAGAAATATAGAGCTGAGTATCATCAGCATAACAGTGAAAACTAACACTATGTTTCTCTATGATATCTCCCAAGGGTAACATGCCTATAGTGCACTATCTGATGTGAGACTGTGGCTGACGGCTGCATGTTTAGAATTTTATCTCTAATAGTATTAATCTTGGAAGTAAAGAAGTTCATAAAGTCATTACTGCTGTGCTGTTGCGGAATGTCTGCATGTGTTGATGCTTTATTTTTCATTCATTTAGCCACTTTATTGAATAAATGCCTGGGGTTGTGTTTGTTTTCTTCTAAGAGAGATGGAAAGCAGATCTAGCAGTTTTTAGAGCTTTTCTATAAGTAGAAGTTCCCACCATGCAATACAAAATACTTCTAGTTTTGTTTTCTTCCAGCTGCGCTCCATTCTCAGGCTGCTCTCTTTAAGGCGCGAGTGTGCTCGTTATACCATGGTGTCGGACTGTTTTCCTTGATCTTCCTTAAGAGTAAAGGAGAAACCTTATCTAAAGTGCTAGAAAAAAGAGAGTCCATAATGTCTGTTATACCATCAAGTTTTTCTGAGCTATTGGATATGTTGAAGAATTGAGACAAGTCAGGAAGATTATTAACAAAGCAGTCTTTTTTTGGTAGAAGTGATGGTTCTACCATATTTGTAACAAGGAGTTGAATTTGCAGCTTTAGCTACATGGAGTATACACGAGACTAGATAATGATCCAAGAAATCATCACTCTGCTGCAGAATTTCACCGACATTAATATCAAGTCCATGTGCCAGTATTAATTCTAAAGTTTGATCACGACAATATGTAGGCCCTGACACGTGTTGTCTAATCCCAATGGAATTCAGAATGTCTATAAATGATGAACCCAATGCATCTTTTGCATTAGCTGTGTTTCCATCCACCTATTTTTATGCGCATTTTGGACTTTCGCATAAAAAAACAGAAATGCGCATAAATTCGGGAAATCCGCATTAAAAAATTATGCGCACAACCGAGTCGGATAAACTTTTTATCCGATAAAAACAAAAATGCGCATAAACTACGATGGAAACACATTTACCGAATAAATTCCAGCATGCGCATCAAAAAAGTCATGTGATTTTGCTTCAACAAATCATGTGATAACAAAAATGGTGGAAAGTGACAGGTATATTTGGGTGGACGATGAGGTCCAAACATTTTTAAATGTAATATATGAGAAAGAAGTGACGACCATTCTTGATGGAAAACTTCAACGAAACGCACAAATCTTCCAAGAGGTGCGAGCGGAGATGATTCTAAAAGGATATGACAAACCGTGGACTATTTTGTGTAATAAATGGAAGAGCCTTAAGCAAAAATACATGGCTGAGAAAAGAAAACTCGGACGTAGGTGCAGGTGTCAAGAGCACATTTAGTTTCTTTGACGACATGGATAGGATTCTTGGACAAAGGCCATTTGTCATGTTTCTTTCTTCCAACATAAACTCCGGTATGACTAACAAATTGTTTTTATAAATTTAGCTTGTTATAGGTTCATGCATTGAGGTGTAATAGTGTATGTTGACTTTTTTTTTTTTAGGTGTCTCTTCTGTAGACAGCCCTGAGGACCCTGAAATTGAGCAGGACTCTGAAGGTAACCTTTCTTTAAATAAACGGTGCCTTTAACTGAAAAGTATAACTTTATCAGCATACAGCATGCACGGCCGTAGCCAACTATGAGATCACCGAGGTCCAGGGTAAATGTTTCATGTTCAAACATAGCTTAGACAGATTGCAAGAATATTTAGCGTCCGTGGTATGAAAACGATCGCTACGAGACGCTGGTAGAGTGAACAATGCTTGAGAGTGTTGTGTGAGGGCGCGGGCGCAGCCTCCACCGTATTGCCAGATCCACCTATTATACGCATCTTTTCTACACTGAACAAAATTATAAACGCAACACTTTTGTTTTTGCCCCCATTTTTCATGAGCTGAACTCAAATATCTAAGACTTTTTCTATGTACACAAAAGGCCTGTTTCTCTCAAATATTGTTCACAAATCTGTCTAAATCTGTGTTAGTGAGCACTTCTCCTTTGCCAAGATAATCCATCCACCTCACAGGTGAGGCATATCAAGATGCTGATTAGACAGAATGATTATTGCACAGGTGTGCAACACAGATTTAGACAGATTTGTGAACAATATTTGAGAGAAATAGGCCTTTTGTGTACATAGAAAAAGTCTTAGATCTTTGAGTTCAGCTCATGAAAAATGGGGGCAAAAACAAAGTGTTGCATTTATAATTTTGTTCAGTGTACTTAATTTGACACTTTAGAAGGTTATTAAAGTGGGAAGTTGCAGTTCAGGGTTAACAATATATTTATCTTACGCTACTGACAAAATATTTTAACTAATTACGGTTTTTGTTTATTTATTTATTGTTGTTTATCACTAGCCATGAACAAGTCTATGCTATTTTATTCAGAATTTTAGTTATATTTTCACAAAACCATGCTGAAAACATTCATAAGAGAACTAGACAAAGTTATCATCTGTATAGCAGTAATATGTATTGTTGCATGAATAATAAGCAACTGATAAAATTATCCACCCCTAACCTATAGTAAAGGATTAACCAATAAATATGCAGTAATTATGGTATAAAAATGGAAATTGCTGTCTTTTTTAAAGTGTTTAGTGTTTAGGGTATATAATGAGTCATATTTGTAGGGTTTATTATAACTACTTAACTGCACCCTAGACCTCACTCATTTTAAAAGCCTGGCTACAGCCATGACAAGCGTGTAATTTCTGCATCTATTGCATCCCCAAAATAGAATTGCAAAAAGCATACATACAAAAAGCACTGATGATAGATATGAGATTACTCTAAATGATGTTTTATAAACAAAGTTCAGGAGGAGCAGTTTCAAATGATCTACGCAATCAGCTTGAGAGCAGTATATTATATTAATAGCAGTTTGCCCTGCCCACTTACCCACATTTTACCCATGACTCCACAGAATTAGATTTAAATGTGAAAACCCCTGAGCTAGAGCCTGGCTTTACAAAACAAAGAAAAAGTATGTTATGCTTATGAAGTGTTTACTGATTTTTTTTTTTTTTCATTTTATTTTATTCATTTTTTTAACAGGTGATGGTAATAGCTCAAGACAATCCTCAGCGTCAAGTACTCCTGTGAGCTCATCTTCCCCTTCACCACAAATGCACCAGCTACACAAACCCTCTGGAGGTCTTCCTCTCGGACATCAGGAGGTCGTAAAAGAAGGCCTTACCCCGAAATGTTTTTCAGTGCTGCAGAAAGCAGGCAGAAAAGGAAGAACAAATCCTACAAATCATGACCAACATGATGGGTCAGGTGGTGCAATCTGTACAACGGTGTGCTGACGCAATGGAACGGCATGCCAGGGCTTCTAAAATGATGGCACACAAACAGGAGGGCATCTATGGCACCATGCAGAGTCACTCCTTTTATCCATACGTGCCACCGATCCCTTTTCATCCACCACCTACTCCTTTTCCTCCTGCTCCTACTGCTTTCAGCCAAACAGTCCAAACCCCTGCCACATCTACTGAAAGTGAAACCCATGATGAATCTCGTAATTCATCCACAACATACTTTAATTTAGAGTGAATACGTTGAAAATTGTTCTGATCTGATCAAGGTTTGATTGTTTATTGAAGTTTCTCAGTTACATCTCAGTTACAATACAATGTAAAAGAAAAAAAGGCCTTTCTTCTGCTTATATCTGTTACTTAGGGCCAAGTATGACTTATTTTCTGATTTTTGTTAAAGTGTAAAAGTTATACAAATGAAACACTGCTGGACTGTTTTTTTTTTTTTTTCAAATTTTATAATTTACATTTCAGTTTTATATAAACAGCATCAGTCTAAACTTGGCTCTGTGTTGAACAAGACTGGTTAAAACGACAAACTGCTGCACTCTTTTTTTTGCATCTCAAATTTACGTCTACTTTTTGTCTCCTTAGGTGTCGAACAAGAGCATCTCGAATTGCCAGGGCCTCAATACTAGGTACAGCATTGCATTGACGTCACGTGGAGGAGGCTGTGCAAGTGGTTCCAGAGGCTGTTTCTCATGAACACGATGTGGCCTCTGCTTTTCTCTCTCACACAAGTTATGTAAAACCCAGCAGGCAACCACAACTGTTGGCATGAATTTGTAGTCAATGTCGGAACGTTTAGCCAGAACACGCCACCTTGACTTCAGACGGCCAAATGTATGCTCAACCTTCACACGGCTGCCATTCAGGTGAAGGTTGATATCTGCCTTCTCTGCTGACAGAGAGGGACTAGAGAATCCTTTCATGAGCCAAGGAAGGAGGGGGTAAGCAGGGTCTCCTGCTATTAGTAGAGGAACCTGTACACCTTCTACTTCAATCCAGTGTTGGGGATGATTTTGGGGATGTCTAAAAGTAAATAACATAAGGTTTACATGACAAAGTTAAAGAAATACTTTTTTTTGTACAGTGCAAATTCTCTTATCTAGACTACTCAGATTTGTTGATTTGACAGATTTAAATGTAATTGTTAGAAAATTGATGGTTATTTTGTTAAAATCCAAGGACATAAATATTGTGTGTGTGTGTGTGTGTACAGGTATATATGGTTTATGAGGACACAAATGTGTATAATGACATGGGTACTACAACGTAAACATGGTTTATGAGGACACTTCCTGTGTCCCCGTAAAACAAAAGGCTTAAAAAACATACAAAACTGACTGTTATGAAATTCAAAAATTGCCAGCAGTTTCCTGTGAGGGGTAGGGTTGGTGTAGGGTGTGTGTGTGTGTGTAAATCTTACCTGTACAAATCAGATGTAACGAGCACTGCTGCGTCATGTGCGCTGCCAGGTTACCCAACACACACATCCCTTATCAAACAGCAATCATCAACGAGTGCTTGTAGTATGATTGAGGGCCAACCATTTCTGTTCACGTAATCCCTGTAACCCTCGGCTGGAGCCAAAACAAGAATATGGGTTCCATCCAAAGCTCCATATACTTGTGGTATATGATGGGTGGTGTAGTTGCGTTCAGCTATCTCACGAGCCTCAGCCAGGTCTGGTAATTTTATGTAGCTGCTCATCATGTGTGCACAAATGGCCCGACACACAGAGTACACACAACGGTGAACTGTTGTTTTGTTGACGCCAAATGTCTCCCACACAACTCCGTATTCGGCACATGTAGCCAATTTATACAGCACAATGGCAATACGCTTTTCTGTCAGAACTGGGGTGCGATGGGACGGCATTAATGGACTAACCAGCAGACCGATCTCATTGCACAACATCTGAAATGTTGTTTTGGTCACTCTAAAATGCCTTAGCCAAAGTCTGTCATCAAAGTGGTTAGGTATTATTACCTCCCAGAACTGTCTTGACCGGTGTCCTGACATTTTATCCTACCCGTCAGATTGTCCTACAAGGGTTTACTGCGCATACGCACATCAATATTGCGTCCTTTTTCTCACGCTGAACAACAATATTTAATGTATCTGCATTACTATAAGGGTAGGTTTAGGGTTGGGGTAGGTGTAGACTTTAATAAAACACAATCTAATGGGTAGGAAAAAAATTATTTATTGTTGGTTTCCTGTA
>NW_015635538.1:359335-366893 GCF_001515625.1 Sinocyclocheilus rhinocerous
CGCACATCAATATTGCGTCCTTTTTCTCATGCTGAACAACAATATTTAATGTATCTGCATTACTATAAGGGTAGGTTTAGGGTTGGGGTAGGTGTAGACTTTAATAAAACACAATCTAATAGGTAGAAAACTTATTTATTGTTGGTTTCCTGTAGCTGTATCCCTTCTAGCTACAACCGCGAATATAACACATAATTACTGTATTTGCATTACTGTAAGGGTAGGTTTAGGGTTGTGGTAGGTGTAGACGTTAATAAACCATAATTTCACAGGTAGTATTTTTCGTTGTCGAATTGTACTACCCACTGTTTTAATGGGAGGTAGCAAAATCTGACAGGGTAGCACAAATCGACAGAACACCGGCTGCGCTCCCAAAGAGCAATCTCCCACCTCCGAAAGCAAGATGACATGACTGCGTTCATTGCGTTTCGTCTACGTATTCTGAGACGCAGGTAATTTATTATATATGAAAAAAGGCCCACAGTGGCTTCTCCTACCGCAGCAATTTAGCAATTTCCATTTTTCTTTTTGATATTTGGTGTCAGTTTACTTTGACTCGTTGGATGGAAACGGTGCTTTATGCGCAAATGTTTTATGCAATATTACAGTTTTGTGCATAAGTTCGCATCTTTGGATGGAAACATAGCTACTGTCAACATGGATATTAAAATCACCAACAATTAAGACTTTATCTGCAGCCAGCACTAACTCAGATAGAAAAATCAGCAAATTATTTGATAAAGTCTGTATGCTGCCCTGGTGACCTGTATACAGTAGCCAGTACAAACATCACAGGGGATTTATCATTAACACTTGTTTCTCTATAAAATGTTATATGAAGCACCATTACTTCAAACAAATTATACTTGAAACCAGACTTCTGAGAAATACCGAAAACATTACTATAAATTGTAGCAACACCTCCCCCTTTACCTTTTGGAAGTGGCTCATGTTTATAACAGCACTCTTGGGGGGTAGACTCATTTAAAACAATGTAATCATCTGGTTTTTGTCAAACAGAGCACATCTAAGTTATGATTTGTGATCATATCATTTACAAAAAGCGCTTTTGTAGAAAGGGATCTAATATTCATTAAGCCAAGCTTTATCATTTGTTTATCTGTATTATATCTGTTTTTTATTTGTTGAACATCAATTAAATTGTTAAGCTTTATCATTTATCTGTATTATATCTGTTTTTTATTTGTTGAACATCAATTAAATTGTTACCCTTAGGACGTTTTTTGTATTTGCTAGTTCGGGGAACAGACACAGTCTCTATAGTATGATATTTAGGTGAAAGAGTCTGTGTGCTGAGAATTAACTGACTTCTGTGATGTGAGGCTGCTAGCAGATGGTTGGTTCCTGACCTGGGCCCTAGTTAGTTAAGTACAAACTCTAAGACTATGTGCCATATTTCTAGAGAGAAGAGCAGCACCACCCCTAGAGGGATGAAGACCATCACTTATCAACAGGTCAGGTCTGCCCCAAAAACTCATCCAATTGTCTATGAAACCTATGTCATTCTGCGGGCACCACTTAGACATCCAGCCATTGAGTGACGACAGTCTGCTATGTATCTCGTCACCACGGTAAGCAGGGAGGGGACCAGAGCATATTACAGTGTCTGACATCATGCTTGCAAGTTCACACACCTCTTTAATCTTATTTTTAGTGATCTCCGACTGGCGAAGTCGAACATCATTAGCGCCGGCATGAATAACAATCTTACTGTATTTACGTTTAGCATTAGCCAGCACTTTTAAATTTGCCAAGATGTCAGGCACTCTGGCTCCCGGTAAACATTGGACTATGGTGGCTGGTGTCTCTATTTTCACGTTCCGTACAATAGAATCGCCAATAACTAGAGCACTTTGATCAGGTTTCTCAGCGGGTGCGTCACTGAGCGGGGAGAACCTGTTTGATGTTTTGATCAGAACGGAAGAGCGGTGTTTTGACCCGCGACTATGCCGCCTCACAGTCACCCAGTTGCCCTGCTGCGGAGGCTCTGTAACCGGAACCGAACAATGTACAGGACTCCCTGAGCTAGTCGCATCCAAAGCCGTATCTAGAGCCCTCACATTCTTACTGTCCTCAATTAAAGTTTGGATGCGTGTCTCTAATTCTGAAATCTTCTCTGTCAGCCTAACTATTTCCCTGCATTTATCACATGAGAATCCCTCGTCGCCAACAGAGAGAGATAAACTATACATGTGGCAAGCGGTGCAAACAACAATAGCAGGAGAAAAAGCCATTACTCACCGTGATTGATGAATGATTCTTACTTACCACAGTTGTTTGATGAACTCGTGAAAAACGGAGCAGTGAAAGCTAACACCGTGTTTCCTGATAATATCTCCTAAGGGTAACATGTAAAGCGTGAAGAGTAATGGCCCTAGTACTGAGCCTTGAGGTACTCCATACTGCACTTGTGATCGATATGATACCTCTTCATTCACTGCTACGAATTGATGGCGGTCAGATAAGTACGATTTGAACCATGCTAATGCACTTCCATTAATGCCAACAAAGTTTTCTAGTCTATGCAAAAGAATGTTGTGGTCAATAGTGTCAAACGCAGCGCTAAGATCCAATAGCACTAATAGAGAGATACAACCACAATCAGATGATAAGAGCAGGTCATTTGTAACTCTAATGAGAGCAGTCTCGGTACTATGATACGGTCTAAATCCTGACTGGAAATCCTCACAGATACCATTTTTTCTCTAAGAAGGAATATAATTGTGAGGATACTACCTTTTCTAGTATTTTGGACAGAAAAGGGAGATTCGAGATCGGTCTGTAATTAACTAGTTCTTTGGGGTCAAGTTGTGGTTTTTTGATGAGAGGCTTAATAACAGCCAGTTTGAAGGTTTTTGGGACATATCCTAATGACAATGATGAATTAATAATAGTCAGAAGAGGATCTATGACTTCTGGAAGCACCTCTTTTAGGAGCTTAGATGGAATAGGGTCTAACATACATGTTGTTGGTTTAGATGATTTAACAAGTTTATACAATTCTTCCTCTCCTATAGTAGAGAATGAGTGGAATTGTTCCTCAGGCGATCTATAGCAAGCTATCTGATGTGATACTATAGCTGACGTCTGCATGGTTACAATTTTATCTCTAATAGTATCGATCTTAGAAGTAAAGTAGTTCATAAAGTCATTACTGCTGTGCTGTTGGGAAATGTCAACACCTGTTGATGCTTTATTTTTCGTTAGTTTAGCCACTGTATTGAATAAATACTTGGGGTTATGTTTGTTTTCTTCTAAAAGAGAAGAAAAGTAATCAGATCTAGCAGTTTTTAATGCTTTTCTGTAGGATAGGTTACTTTCCCGCCAAGCAATACGAAATACCTCTAGTTTTGTTTTCCTCCAGCTGCGCTCCATTTTCCGGGCTGCTCTCTTTAGGGTGCGAGTGTGCTCATTATACCACGGTGTCAGACTGTTTTCCTTAATCTTCCTTAAGCGTAAAGGAGCAACTGTATTTAAAATGCTAGAAAAGAGAGAGTCCATAGTTTCTGTTACATCATCAAGTTGTTCTGAGGTTTTGGAAATGCTAGGGAATTGGGATAAATCAGGAAGATTACTTACAAAGCAGTCTTTTGTGGTAGAAGTGATGGTTCTACCATACTTGTAACAAGGATTAGAATTTACAGTTTTAGCTATATGAAGTTTGCACAAGACTAAATAATGATCTGAGATATCATCGCTTGGCTGCATAATTTCAACACCATCAACATCAATTCCATGTGACAGTATTAAATCTAGAGTATGATTTCGACAATGAGTAGGTCCTGAGACATGTTGTCTAACCCCAATAGAGTTCAGAATGTCTATGAATGCTGATCCCAATGCATCTTTTTCATTATCAACATGGATATTAAAATCACCAACAATTAAAACTTTATCTGCAGCCAGCACTAACTCGGATATAAAATCAGCACATTCTTTAATAAAGTCTGTATGGTGCCCTGGTGGCCTGTATACAGTAGCCAGTACAAACGACACAGGGGATTTATCATTAACACTTGTTTCTCTGGATAATGTTATATGAAGCACCATTACTTCAAACGAGTTATACTTGAAACCCGCCTTCTGAGAAATACTGAAAACATTGTTATAAATTGAAGCAACACCTCCCCCTTTACCTTTTGGACGCGGCTCATGTTTATAACAGTAATCTTGGGGGGTAGACTCGTTTAAAATAATGTATTCATCTGGTTTTAGCCAGGTTTCTGTCAAACAGAGCACATCTAGTTTATGATCAGTGATCATATCATTTACAAAAAGTGCTTTCGTAGAAAGGGACCTGATATTCAATAAGCCAAGCTTTATCATTTGTTTATCCATATTGCATCTGTTTTTTATTTGTTGAACATAAATTAAATTGTTACGTTTTTTGTATTTTCTAGTTCGGGGAACAGACACAATCTCTATAGTGTGATATCTAGGTGAAAGAGTCTCTATGTGCTGAGAATTAACTGATTTCTGTGACGTGAGGCGGCTAGCAGACGGTCGGTTTAGCCAGTCTGTCTGCTTCCTGACCTGGGCCCCAGTTAGTCAAGTACAAACTCTAAGATTATGTGCCATATTTCTAGAGAGAAGAGCGGCACCACCCCTGGAGGGATGAAGACTCTTTTTCATCTCTTTTCAACAGGTCAGGTCTGCCCCAAAAACTCATCCAATTGTCTATGAAACCTATGTCATTCTGCGGGCACCACTTAGACATCCAGCCATTGAGTGACGACAGTCTGCTATGTATCTCGTCACCACGGTAAGCAGGGAGGGGACCACATAACATGCATATTACAGTGTCTGACATCGTACTTGCAAGTTCACACACCTCTTTAATGTTATTTTTAGTGAGCTCCGAATGGCAAAGTTGAACATCATTAGTGTAGACGTGAATAACAATCTTACTGAATTTACGTTTAGCATTAGCCAGCACTTTTAAAGTTGCCAAGATGTCAGGCGCTCTGGCTCCCGGTAAACATTGGACTATGGTGGCTGGTGTCTCTATTTTCACGTTCCGTACAATAGAATCGCCAATAACTAGGGCACTTTCATCAGATTTCTCAGTGTACGTCACAGAGTGGGGAGAACCTGTTTGATGTTTTGATAAGAATGGAAGAGCAGTGTTTTATCCCGCGAATATACCGCCTCACAGTCACCCAGTTGCCCTGCTGCGGGGGCTCTGCAACCGGAACCAAACAATGCACAGGACTCGCTAAGCTAGTCGCATCCAAAGCCATATCTAAGGCCCTCACATTCTTACTATCCTCAATCAAAGTTTGGATGCATGTCTCTAGTTCTGATATCTTCTCTGTCAACCTAACTATTTTGCTCTATTTATCACATGTGAATCCCTCGCCGCTGACAGAGAAAGCTACACTATACATGTGGCAAGCGGGATTGTTGAATGATTCCGACTTACCTCAGTTGTTTGATGAATGTGTGAAAAACGGAGCGACAGAGAAAAGAAACGGAGCGAGAGAGAAAAGAAACTGAGCGAGAGACAGAAAAAAAATGGTAGGTGCAAATGACAAGCTAACAGGCTAATGGAATGCTAATGTGCTACACTCGCGGTTTAAATTAAAAAGCGAACAATATCAAATTAGTTTGTTAGATAATATCAGAAGTATGGTGATAATTAAGTTATATTTTAGCAGTTTAAACAACAGAAAGTGATTGTAAGTTAGAGATTCCAACAGAAAAACAAAGCTAGACGGAGCTACATTCGCAAACTCAAATTACTTTTTATGGCAGTCGCTATATGACTAAAAAAAGATAAAATAAAAAAAATCGTGGACTTGATTTGAAAAAGCCACACTTGTGTTGTTCGTGGTCAAAAATGACCGCCATTGGAAATGAATGGGAAATACACAAAAATACAGATAATTTTTTGTGTGTACAATCTACAAATCATTCACGATGCATTCCACCTACAAATTATTCACAATGCATTCCATCAAAAATTGGATTTTAAAAGCATTGTCTCTATTTTAACATGAAATAATGTCATAATTGAAAAGTAATAAAAAATATTAGGGAAAAAAAATATTATTTTCAATGGGAAAAAATTATCATAATTATTGCATAAATATGAATTAGTATCATGCAATTCTCTCAAAATGTAACATTTCAGGTGTTCGGTCTCAAAAAACTTTTGACCGCGAACAACACAAGTGTGACCCCCAAATTGTCACAGTATGGACCTGTCAGACTCGGTTCCGTGTTTTGTTTGTGTTTTCCTCCCCCACGTGCTTCATGTCTATTTCATGCTCATATTTGGTTTTCCTGTTCCTGCTCCCTGATTGTTTCCCATTTGTTTCCAGCTGTGTTTTCCCTCATGTTATTAATTATGTTTCATTAGTTCCAGGTGTTTCTCGTCATGTCTTGTGTATTTAAAGGGTTCCCAGTTCTTAGTCCGGTATCGTGAATGTCTGTATGTGTCTACCTCTCCTGCTATGTGTGTTTTCCTGGTACCCTTGATGTCATTAAGTCTCCTTGTTGATGTACTCCTCGTTACTCGCTCCGTGCTCCCTCACAGTAGAACCGTGACAGGACCTTGTTTTCTGTGTTCCTGTTCTCCTGCCTTAGTATTCATTGACCTACCCCCGGTTTCACAGACAAGGCTTAAGCCTAGTCCTAGACTAAAGTGCAAGTCTGAGCTGTTTCAACTGAAAGAATCTTGCACTGACTGATCTTAAAATATATCAGTGCCTTTGTGTTGTCTCAAGATGCACACAAGTAATGTTTTTTTAATGTCCTAATGGAACTATGGCCTAATCCTGGCTTAGGCTAAACCCTGTCTGTGAAACCGGGCCCTAGTTTCCCATGTTGTCCTGATTAGTTCATTCTGTTCACCTGTGTTCTGTTAGTCAATTCATTAGTCCCTTGTTTGCGTTAGTATAAGTACTCCCCGTTTTGTTCTTTATGTGGCAGGTTATTGATGTTCTATGTTACTTGTGTTTAGATGTACCCCTCTTCAGCATATTCAGTAAAAGTCCTTGTGGAATAATCTTTGTGCGCGTCGTTTTGCACCAGCACACCCATGACACAAATGAACAATACCAGAGGGTATTTATTATATTATGAATTTTTATTTATTATATTTTATGAATATTATGGATTATGAACGCATCATTTATTAGGCTTATTTTAAAGGATGCATCAAGTGTGGGTGTTTCCCAATTCGAAGGCTGCATCTATCTCCTTCTGAGGCTTTTAGGCTAGAATCCTCCTTAGCATTATTCAAAAGAATGAAATAGTCTAGTAAGTGTACATTCTTTTTTTTAATACTTTTTTTTATTTTGTATTTCTTATAACATAACTCAGAAATACAAAAAACACAAAAGAAAAAAGGGGAAAAAGAAAACAAAATAAATAAAGAATTGAACATACAGGTCACCAGAATTCTATTTCATTACCATTAACCAGTATGATTGGATTGCCGTACAGTTCCAGAATATATGAAAATAATCCGCCATTGAGTTGTTACATTGTCTCCAGCAAAGGGCAGATTCTGGATTACCATTCAGTACATATT
>NW_015635539.1:0-1848 GCF_001515625.1 Sinocyclocheilus rhinocerous
GATGAGCTGCGCTGCTTGTAAAAATGAGATTCTTTAACTTGACACGGTGTCTTAAAAATGCGGCGCTCATGCACGAGACGCGTGTGTAACGGTCAAATACGTTAACTCCTTTTATACTTCCGGTTACACACCTGGGCGCATGTGCTCCATACAGCCTTTAAAATCTGCAGCTAACCGTTATAGGTTGATTTTTGAAGGCAGGTGCCACCGTTCTAAAGGTGAGTTGGTTTTACTTACAGATAGAGGACAGTCTCAACATTAACCACAGCAAAATTGGAGTCTCTTACTCAAACTCTCTAGCGGCACCACTTGTCCAAAGTTTCACTCATATTTATGCTAATAACTTTTGAACCGTAAGCCACAGAAGGAAAATGTAAAAATAGTAAGGTTTAGTTTTTTCGCTATTTTCAATTGTAAGAAAACCCTACTTTTTCGAACTCGTCCTAAACGGTTTGTCTGATTTTCACCAAAATTGGCTCAGATCATCTTCAGACCATGCTAGCAAAAAGTTATGGAATCAAGTTGATTAGTCAAACTGTTCTCGAATAACGCACAAACGAATTCTACGAAAAGCACGCAAAAATGGATGAAAGGCTATATCTCCGCAACGGAGACCAAACTTGGTGTGTTATATCAAGCATGACCTGAGACTACCTGCAGTGTTTCGGCGCTGTGCCACCTAGTGGTCAGGAGATATGAAAAATGCATATTTTTGCTTATATGGTAACTTCTGAATGGTTTGGCCAAAAATCACAAAACTCTAAAGGTCTCTTTAGATTCGGTGCAGCATGCCAAGTTGAATGATATAATTTCCCCATGTCAGCTATTTTGGGTGTCGGCCATTTTGAATTTTATAGTAAAATGCTATATTTTACAAACGCATTGACGTATCGTTACGAAACTTGGTATGGGTCATCAGCACGATGCCCTGAAGTAGTGTGAGAAGTTTTGATCCAGCGCCACCTAGTGGTAAATTCTAATATTTTTGACTGCTGAATCTTTGCCGAGTCCAGCGATAACAAACATGCCAGGTTTTGCCTTATGGTTTGTGCAACGTTGCATTTTAGCGCTTAAAAAACATTTGCCAATATCGTAGAAACCGTTACTCCGATCGACGCGAAACCACCGTAGGAAATTCGAAAACATAGCGTGCCGGCTATCAGTGGTGGACAGTAACAAAGTAGCTTTACTTCGTTACTGTACTTCAGTACATTTTTCAAGTATCTGTACTTTACTGGAGTAGTTTTATTTTGAGTAACTTTTACTTTTACTTCATTACATTCCAAAGCATAAGATCGTACTTTTTACTTCACTACATTTCATAAAACGTATCGTTACTCCTTATAATATATCACTTTCAATGAACCTTTTAAATCGGTTCGCAAATCGCACCAAACGATTAATTCACGAATTAGAATTAACCGATTGCAGCTTTTCTCGAGTCGACCGAGTCGACATTCAAATGAACCGTTTAGAGCGAGTCTCCAGTGAACTGAATTCACAAGTAAGAACCGGGAGAACCGGGAGATGCGCGCGCGTCTGATGCTGCTAAAAGTAAGTAACTAATGTCAAATTTTAGGATTAATTATTGTAACTGAAAATCATATTTAGGTAAAAACTGTCAGTTGTTTGTGAACTAAATCTGATGTAAAGGGTGATCTATTTAAGCCCACTGAAATGCTTGAATGCAGACACATTAACATCAGAGTCTCTATGTTTTAGGTCAAAAAACATTAAAATAACACAGATTAAATAAAATAACTCATGCACGTTCATATTCCCCGCTGCCGTAACGTTAACAGTTTTATTAAAATGCTACGCATTTAGCCCTATGTGACGTCTGTTTTT
>NW_015635539.1:4401-17292 GCF_001515625.1 Sinocyclocheilus rhinocerous
GAGTATTATGATATAAAATGCTATATTTTACGAATGCATTGGTGTACCATTACGAAACTTTGTATGTACCATCGAGACCATGACCTGAAAGTACTCTAAAAGTTTTGATACAGTGCCACCTTGTGGTCAAAAGTTAAAATGAAATTTCAAATAAATGCTAATAGCTTTCTGTGAATTTTGTCTATTGTAATGAGACTGGTATTAATAGATTCCTTGGGTCATGCTGAGAAAAGTGATACCATAGTCAGCCAAACTTCCTGTCCGTCATTTTGATTTTCTTTAAAAACCTACTTTTTCAAACTCCTCCTAGACCGTTCGTCCGATTTTCACCAAATTCGAATCATATCATCTTCAGACCATGCTGACAAAAAGTTAGGGATTTCGTGTCGATAGACGAAACAGCTGTACAGCGCCGCTACAAATTTGAGGCACGGTGCCAAAATGACTCTGAGGTTGTATCTCTGCAAAGCTTTGACATAATGACAACAAACGTTGTGTGTGCCATTGACACCTCACACAGAACACACCAAAATGATTTGATTACAGCACCACTTGTTGGTCAAAAGTGATAAGCCATTTAATCATATTACTAGAGGTTGTATTTTTGATTTTTCAGCCATTTAATCATATTCCTAGAGGTTTTATTTTTGATTTTTCAGCCATTTAATCATATTCCTAGAGGTTTCAATTACAATCATCCTAAAATTGCTTTTATTACTCATTGTTGCATTTGGTCGGATGCTCCATGCCATGCTTAGCTCCTCATTTTGCCTTTGGAGTGCTTGGCCCCGTAATTGCTGCTTGCAGCTATATATATTTTTATTTTTAGTGGTGACCGAATGTAAATGTAATGCAGCAGGTTCATTTTTTTATGTCATTTGAACGCGCTTTGTTGCGCTCCCAGTGATTCATTAATCTTACTCACACAGCAGGTCTCATTGTAGGCCTACCTGTGAGTGTGTGATGATCGCCATGTTTGTACGTCGCTAAAATAAATCGTTAAACTCTTGATTATTTGAAAACGAGTTCTTGGGGCAATGTTTGAAGGATATTTGCATAGTGATAAAATGTTAAGTATAGGGCTGGACAATATGGCTAAAATGTATAGGCCTATCACGATATATTTCTTAATTTCAGTAGACACGATATAATTATGATATCGATATGAACACTATTAAAAAAGCCTCATAAAAACTGCCAAGAATGCCTACAAACAGGTACATGCCTACAAACTTATGAAAAATTTATTTGCCAAGTCTATGAAACCTCCTCCCATAAAACTATATCATATTTTAGGTTAAAAAAAAAACAGCACAAATAAATTAATGTTAAATTTTTTATTTTATTTAGCCTTCATATAAACAAGAAATGTGAAATCACTGTCAAATTAACATCTCAGACTCCCCTTATTAATGTTGATATCTTTAACTTCAAACTAACCAACCTTCAGGCTAACATACACTACCAGTCAAAAGTTTTTGAACAGTGAGATTTTTATGTTTTTTAAAGAATTCTCTTCTGCTCAACAAGCCTGCATTTATTTGATCCAAATTACAGCAAAAACAGTAACATTTTGAAATATGTTTATATTTAATTTTTTATTTAAATGTTTTCTATTTGAAAATATTTTAAAATGTAAGTTATTCCTGTGATTTCAAAGCTGAATTTTTAGCATCATTACTCCAGTCACATGATCCTTCAGAAATCATTCAAATATTCTGATTTGCTGCTCAAAAAACATTGTATGCCTAAGTAGGGCTGGACGATATGGCCTAAATTGATATCACGATATATTTCTTAATTTCGGTCGATACGATATAATTCCGATATCGTTATGAACACTATTTATCTGAAATAGAAATCTTTTGTAACATTATAAATGCCTTTATCATCACTTTTGATCAATTTAAAGCATCCTTGCTGAATAAAAGTATTTTCTATCATTTATTTCCCAAAAAAATTAAATAAATAAAGAAATCATACTGACTCCAAGCTTTTGAATGGTGTAGTGTATAATGTTACAAAAGCTTTTTATTTCAGATAAATGCTGATCTTTGGATCTTTCTATTCATCAAAGAATCCTGAAAAAATGTACCCAACTGTATTAAATATTGATAATCAGCAAATCAGCATATTAGAATGATTTCTGAAGGATCATGTGGCACTGAAAACTGGAGTAATGATGCTGAAAATTCAGCTTTCATCACAGAAATAAATTATATTTTAAAATATAGTCTAATAAAAAGCAGTTATTTTAAATAGTAAAAATATTTCATAATTTTACTGTTTTTGCTGTACTTTGGATCAAATAAATGCAGGCTTGGTGAGCAGAAGAGAATTCTAAAAAAAAAATAAAGAATTCTCTTCTGCTCAACAAGCCTGCATTTATTTGATCCAAATTACAGCAAAAACAGTAACATTTTGAAATATGTTTATATTTAATTTTTTATTTAAATGTTTTCTATTTGAAAATATTTTAAAATGTAAGTTATTCCTGTGATTTCAAAGCTGAATTTTTAGCATCATTACTCCAACCCTGAGTTGCTGCAGGAAAAAAACAAAAACAAAAACAAACAAACAAAAAGAGCAACAACAAAATCATGTTGCTGGAGACGGGCTTATTATTGAAAATGCAAACTGATTCTCTGCCAGCATGAGGCGCTTTGAGAGTGATAGAACTAGCGGTTTCCCCAGTAACGGCTTCAAAGCAGCTCTGCTCATGAACGCTTCTTTATCAGATAAAATGAAAATGCCAAAACTTTTCTGAAGACAGTCGGTTCCCTTCACAGATACATTTATATAAAACACCCGCGACATTTTTTGATTTTGAAACGTGCAGTAATTATACTGACTCCAGGCTTTTGAATAGAATAAGGTATAATGTTACAAAAGCTTTTTATTTCAGATAAATGCTGATCTTTGGATCTTTCTATTCATCAAAGAATCCTGAAAAAATGTACCCAACTGTATTAAATATTGATAATCAGCAAATCAGCATATTAGAATGAGGCGCTTTGAGAGTGATAGAACTAGCGGTTTCCCCAGTAACGGCTTCAAAGCAGCTCTGCTCATGAACGCTTCTTTATCAGATAAAATGAAAATGCCAAAACTTTTCTGAAGACAGTCGGTTCCCTTCAGAGATACATTCATAAAACACCCGCCCCGCGTTTTGATTTTGAACGGTTCCCTTCAGAGATACATTCATAAAACACCCGCCACGTGTTTTGATTTTGAAACGTGCAGTGCTCATGTTTATTCAACGAAGTCAAACTCCACAAATAAATCAACGTATGGGAAACACTGGTAATGTATATCGAAATATCGGAAATGTGTTTAAAAATAATATCACATTTATTGAAAAAAAATTATATCGCGATACATATTATTTAATTATTGTCCAGCCCTATGTTAAAGGGGTCCTATTATGCTCTTTTACAAAGTCTTGATTTTGTTTTGGGGGTGTACTAGAACAGGCTCTCATACTAGGTTGTTCGAAAAACACATTATTTTTCACATATTTTACATTATTACCACACCTCTCTCCCCAGTCTGGCATGAACGTATTACAACTCCTCTTTCCCCAGTCTGGCATGAACGGCTCGAAATAGTTCCTGTATCAAATGAAGGCCCGCCTTCTGAAATACGAAATGTGTTGTGATTGGTTAGCTGGGCCAGTGTGTGTTGTGATTGGCAGCACTCGGCGCCTGGTCGGGAAATGTCACGCCCCTTTTAGATGGCCGCGGCCGCCTGCTGCAAGCTTCAGTGTAAATATTGAGTCAAAATCAAATCAATTTGAGCACGATTTAAACCCGGATGATTGTAACCACTCTAAGTTCGTCTGCCTTGGGAAAGCTAGCGTGTCTCCGACATAGTGATAACACTCGTTGCCTTCTCTAGTGCAGCTCAACCAGGTCTCGTCCCATTCGTCGATATTTGTGATATCACAAATCCCAGAAAATATGCGTTGTAGTCCAAACGAGTCGTTCGTTGTAGTTTTTGAAAAGTGATTTCTGTTAAATAAAATATCTCCTTTTGAAGTGGACTTTGAGCGTTGTAACTTTGCAGATCTTTTTAATGCTCAAACAGCAACATTACAGACTAACTAAAGTTGAAAAAGAGAAAAAGCATAATAGGACCCCTAGTTCCGTTAATGCTCACATAGCCTATAAAACATTCACGGAGTATAAAAATTTGTTTTTTAAATGTTAAAAGAACATTCAGATATGTTTTCATAATGTATTCAGAATGTTAGAATGGAGTGGTTCTTTAACATTCACATTACCATGAGGAAAAGTTATTTCTTGATGTAGATAAACTGGACATTTTGATAGTTCAAAAACATTCAGAAATAACAGTTATAACAGGTATAAAGATCAAAGGGAATGTTTGTCCAACGTTTATATAATCATTAAAAAAATGTTCTCATAACATAAAATATGGGTGTTTTTAACGTAGAGAGAACATTCAAAAATAAGGTTCTCATAACGTTATGACAATGGTAGATTGAGATGTTCCTGTAACGTTCACATAAACAAAAAATGTTCCTCAAACATAAAAAAACTGGACATTTCGAATGTTTACAAAACATCTAGAAATAACGTTGTCATAACCGATATAAAAGATCAAAGGGAACGTTTGTATAATCTGTAAAAAACATTCTCATAACAAAATATGGGTGTTTCAAACATAGAGAGAACATTAAAATATAAGTTTCTCATAACGTTATGACAATGGTAGATTAGAATGTTCCTCAAACATTAAAAAACTGGACTGTTTAAACGTTTACAAAACATTCAGAAATAATGTTTATATAACTTAGTGGGAATGTTAACAAAACATTCTTGGAATATATTTTTGTTAGCTGGATACTGTTACTGGAGAAGATTTCTACATCAAAGAAGCCAGAGCCCTAGACCACACCTATTATGAAATCACCACATAGTTTGGTATTTAGCAACTTTAGCAGTTAAAGTAAAGTTTTCTGCAAGGTTTGCTGACACTTCTGAGCTTTGTACAATTCGAGTGCTAAAGTAGCTGGCCTCTTGAATCTACAAACACTAGATGTTGTTTCAGATTATTAGTGGTATACAATTATTTACTTCGTTTCCCTCTGATTAAGAACTTCTCATCATCAGAGAAGACCATGAACACCTATGATAAAATTATACTGATCAGCTCCCTGCACAAATTTTACTCTTTCTCCATGACAACCTGCCAAGCTATTTGCTGTTGCCTACGGTTTTATTAGACATTTCACAAAATCATTTAAAATGGTTATTTATATCTTTTGTTTTGGTGTGCCAGTAGGAAATATCAGTTTTATTGCAAAAATATTAAATTCAAATTATTATCAAATATTGCAAAAATGAATCGATTTCTGTATGGAGAAGTGGTATTAGTTGGTATTTCATGAATACACATCATACCTCTCTGCTTTTGCCTGGGTGTGTAGTAACTCTGATGACATCACTGTCTACGGAGTAGTCCAGTTTCCCCACGGCTGCACATTTGACCTCATACTCAGTGTCTGGTCTGAGATCTGTCAGAGTAACTGTACTTTGTCCCTGTAGCACAGACTGATATTTCCAGCCCTTCACTTCCTTCATTTTGTACAGTAAGCTGAGCTTTTCTGTTGCAGGACATGATGAAGACACCTTCAAAACCACTCTGTCACTTGTGATCTGTTCAATGACTGGGCAGGATGGTTTTAATGGAGGAGTGAAACAAGTGGCTTCCTCAGATCCATTTTCATACAGGAGAATGCAGGAAACTGGAAGGTTTTTCATCTCTTTTGATGCGACAATAAATTTAGTTGATTTACATGTATTTGATTTGATCAGGTTTTTAAAGATTGTCAGGTTTCTCCTCATAGTCATTTTGACGTTAGGAGTGAACACAGTGTTTTGTTCAGGATCCGGTGCATTTCCGTCATTGTTGTCTTGTGCTGATAGACTCAGGAAGGCCTTTTGCTTAGAAAGGAGCACATCTGGCCACTCAAATGATGGGAAAGTGTAGCTAACCACATTTTCAACATCAAGATCCATCAAAATCTCATCCAGATTCTCTTCCACCTTTGCTCCAGTATCATTCAGTTGTCTAAGTAATGATTTAATTGTGAGTGATTCTGTTTCTTTCTCTTTGAACCATTGTTCAAGATCACTTCCTCTGAATGGACATTCATCATGATCACGAAGAAGATCAATCAGGGCCGTTCAAAGCAGTTTCCTTTTCCAAGTCCCCACGGATTTTTGGCAAAAGAGAGCCAAGTTTCTTCATGAGACTCAACTTATAGGCAGAGCAATTTTGCTTCATGTGCATGATTTTATTACGAAATCCTGCAAAAGCCAAAGAAGGTGCGTCCTTCAGAAGGTCACTGCATTTCATTTCAGTGATGTTTAAGCTCTCGATTACTGATTCAAGATTTCTGATTAGACTTGTGTGGATTTCTTTTTGAAGTTTTGCAGCAGATGAATGTAGTTTGTCCAAGGGATAAAGCCAAACTCTCAATGGAACTGCAAGTTCTTTGTTGTCTCCCAGCAGTTTTGGAAGATCAGCAAAAACCCTCAAAGCATCTTCAAAAGAGGCTGGATTAGATGGTAGCTGGAAGTCACCGTAAAATGTGCAACTGAATTTTTGAATGGCAGTCTTTTGATTTTCATTCATGCTCATATCAATCTGTGCACCTATTGAAATGCCCTTTAGTTTCTCAAAGGCAGCTTTTACTTCTCCTTCTACAGTGCTCTTGTTTTCATCTGATGAAACTTCTCTATCAAAAACAAAGCAAGCATTTGCCCCATACAGCACAGCTGTCACCACATGTGTGGCTGTATCATTATCAAACACTTCGTAGTGAGCTATATTTCCAGAAGCCAAGTGATTCATGGTCAGTGCTTCAAACCTGGTAGTTGAATGATAATGTAAGGTCAGTCTCTGTTGTTTGAATGACTTCTTGGTGTCACTAAGATACTTGGCTGCTCCACTTACATTGACAAGTCCACTTAAAAGACTCAATTTTAGACAACCGTCAATGTTCAGTAAGTGAGATTTTTCCTCAATGGAGTCTGAAGCTGTAACACTGAGACCTGTATTAATTTGAGGATGAGCACGTATACTCTGCTGCAGCTGCTCTTTGTCCCATAGTGTGATTCCTAGAATTGAAAAATATAGGGTTAATAAAGGATTAAAAACATTAAAAATGCATTAACAGACATTTTCATAGATCTTCCTAAAGATGCCATCCTTTAGTCATTAAATCACCACCCCAGTTTTTTAATATGTGGGCAGGATGAGTGACTACACAGACTGCATATTAGTACGTGAAAGTCTGTGCATGTGATATACTGTATGCAACAAATACAAACTGTGATCAGAACAGTGTTTCATTTTTTTGTAGTCTGTTTTAAAATTACAGTGGTGGCCAAAATAATTGAACACTAGTATTTTCACCAGCTAAAAAAAATGGTTTCAGTTATTTCTATCTTTTGCTGTAGTGTGTCACTAGGAAATAACAGTTTACATTTCCAAACACTCATTTTGCCATTAATTGTAATAACCCAGTGAGATTTTTGTTTGCACAAGGAGTCTGACAACAGCCAGTGCTCCACACAGAGATCTGATCTGATCATCATCCAGTCTGTCTGAGATTACATGAAGAAACACACTCTCAGAACAAAAGGTACAAAAGCTGTCACTGGGGCGGTACCTTTTCAAAAGGCACACCTTTGTACCTAAACAGTCCATATTGGTACCTTAAAGGTACATATTAGTACCTAAAGTGTACATATTAGTACCTAAAAGGTACAAAAGTGTACCTTTTGAAAAGGTACTACCCCAGTGACAGCTTTTGTACCTTCTTTTCTGAGAATGCAGAACAAACTGAGACAGACTAAATCCAGAAGAACTGTGGTAACGTCTCCAAGATGCTTAAAGAAACCTACCTGCAAAGCTACAGTACTGTTAAAGGTTTTAGGCACTTGTGTAAAAATGCTGTAAAAGGACGATACTGTCAAAAATAATGTCATAAATAGATTTTCTTTATCAATTAACTCCTATTAACTAAATTAAATCAACGGTAGCACTTTATTTTACAGTCCTGTTACTCATGTACATACTTATAGTAATAACAAGGTAAAAACTAGGTACTAACCCTGAACCTACCCCTAAACCTAAACCTACCCCATGTAGTTACCATATATTACTAGTACTTTCTTAGGTAGGTAATTGCACATACTGTAAAATAAAGTGCAACCAAATCAACATTTGCATCATTTGCATTTAAAGCAGCTTTTGCCCTAAGTGCACTTGTGCATAGTTTTTCAGGTAGCTTTGCAGGTAGGTTTCTTGAAGCATCTTGGAGACGTTGTCACAGTTCGTCTCAGTTTGTTGTGTTTCTTCATGTAATCTCAGACAGGCAGAAATGAGGGACTGGTCTATCGATAATTGTGTTGCTTTGCTACAATGTGTGTTAACCGGGAAAGCACAAGTAGTTTTCTCTTCAATGTCGGTCGATGACTGTAGAGATTATGATAAAGTTAAATCTGTAATTTTAAAGGCATATGAATGCGTACCAGAAGCATACAGACAGCGTTTTCGTTTGCAGAAAAAAGAAGAGGTACAAACTCATTTAGAATTTGTCAGAGATTTGAGGAGAAACTTTAATCGTTGGTGTACAGCACTAGACATTAAGACATTTGAAGATTTAAGTCATTTGATGGTTCTAGAACAATTTAAAAACACAGTTCCGAGTCGTGTCGCCATATATATCAATGAGCACAATGTTGAAACTCCTGAGGAAGCGGCGACATTAGCCGATGACTTTGTACTGATGCACAAATCCGTTTTTATTGATGTGCATGTTCATGATGTTCAGTCTGCTACCTCTGTAAAGTCTCCATCTAAAAATGACCGTGTTTTCACGGGAAAATTTGACCCGAGTAAAATATGCAATTACTGCCGGGAGAAAGGAAATTGGATTGTCCAGTCCTTAAGAATAAATCCAAACTAACTGTAGCATATTCACCTGTTAAGCCTGCCGCTTCGGTGGCACCAGTTCTGTCTGAAGGGATTGAAATGTTTGAAGATCAAAAACCTGATGTTGAATTTTTGTCTTCTTACTCCTCTTTCATTACAGAAGGTTATGTATCTTTAGGAGATGAGAAAGAAGTCCCTGTTAAAATATTACGGGATACTGGATCAATGGATTCATTCATCTTGGAGTCTGTTCTGCCGTTTTCCTCGCTATCCCATACTGGTGAGAATGTGTTAATTAGGGGAATAGGACTGAATGTTCTGTCTGTGCCTCTTCATAAGGTAAGACTTCAGTCTGAATTGATTCAAGGTGAGGTTGTAGTGGGAGTACTATTCACCTGTTAAGCCTGCCGCTTCGGTGGCACCAGTTCTGTCTGAAGGAATTGAAATGTTTGAAGATCAAAAACCCGATGTTGAATTTTTGTCTTCTTACTCCTCTTTCATTACAGAAGGTTATGTATCTTTAGGAGATGAGAAAGAAGTCCCTGTTAAAATATTACGGGATACTGGATCAATGGATTCATTCATCTTGCAATCTGTTCTGCCGTTTTCCTCGCTATCCCATACTGGTGAGAATGTGTTAATTAGGGGAATAGGACTGAATGTTCTGTCTGTGCCTCTTCATAAGGTAAGACTTCAGTCTGAATTGATTCAAGGTGAGGTTGTAGTGGGAGTACGACCAGCCTTGCCAATTGAAGGAGTTCATATTATTTTAGGAAACGGACTAGTAGGTGAGCGTGTATGGGCTGACAGTTCAGTGTTCCCTATAGTTACTGCTAATAATAAAAATGAAACGGAACGAAGTCAAGCAGAAATCGGTAACCTTGCTCATGAATATTTTGTCAGTGATGGAGTGTTACTGAGGAAATGGATTCCTCACAAAGGTGACTTGGTTGGGGATCCTGTCTTCCAGGTGGTGGTTCCTGTTAAGTTTCGACATGCAGTGATCGAAATTGCACATGATCAATCAGGTCATCAGGGCGTGCGTAAGACTTATGATCGCTTGCTGCAATATTTTTTTTGGCCGTGTCTAAAACGAGACATCTCTGTTTATATAAAAAAATGTAAGACCTGCCAGCTAACCAGTAAGCCGAATCAAGTGTTGAAACCTGCACCTCTGAAACCAATTCAAGCTGTTGGCGAACCTTTTGAACATCTCATTGTTGATTGTGTCGGGCCACTTCCTCGTTCGAAGTCTGGAAGCAATTATTTGTTTACCGTGATGTGTTTGAACACACGTTTTCTGGCAGCATATCCATTACGTAGTATTACATCGCGTTCTATTGTGAGAGTGTTAACTCAATTTATATCTGTCTTTGGAATTCCAAAAACCATCCAAAGTGACCAAGGTTCAAACCTGACTTCTCATCTTTTTCAGCAGGTTCTGAAACAGCTGCACATTAAGCATAATCAATCTACTGCGTACCACGCACAAAGTCAGGGTGCGTTGGAGAGATTTCATCAGTCCTTAAAATCGCTGCTTCAAGCATATTGTGTGCAGTTAGATCGAGATTGGGAAGAGGGTTTACCCTGGATGATGTTAGCTGCTCGCGAAGTAGTACAGGAAATTACGGGTTTTAGTCCTAATGATTTAGTCTTTGGCCATAAAGTTCGTGGTTTATTGTCTGTTTTTCAAGAGGCTGGTAAAGTTGCGGAGCCTCCGAAAAATTTGTCATCATATGTTTTGGGGTTCAAGAACAGACTCATTCAGGCAAGAGAACTCGCAAAAGTAAACCTTGAAAAACATCAACAAAATATGAAGCGATTGTATGACCGTACAGTTGAACGTCGAGTGTTTGAACCAGGAGATCAAGTTCTGGTACTCCGGCCAATAGTAACTTCTCTTTTCGAAGCCAAATTTGATGGCCCGTTTGTTGTGCAACGCAAGGTGAGTGATGAAAATTATGAAGTTATAACTTCATCACGGAAAAAGTCAGTTAAATGGTACCATGTAAACTTATTAAAACCATACTATGAAAATAAGACCAAATCTGTAATGAATCGGACATCTGTGCATTCAGTACTTTCTTCAGTATCTGTTAGTGGGGGTAAGGTGAGTTTAGTGGGGGAGGAAGAGGAGACCATTTCACCTGATGATTGTGTGTTCCGCGGTCGCTTAAAAAATTCTGAGTCCTTGAAGAACTTAGAACTTATTTTCTGTTATTTGTCTCATGAAAGATGTCAGGAGTTATGTCAGTTGTTACGTAGATTTCCTGAATTGTTTGGAGATGTGCCTTCGCGTACTGGGTGCAGCATGATATTGATGTGGGGGACGCAAAGCCTATCAAACAGCGTTTTCACCGTGTTGCACCTGAGAAACGGGAATTAATGGAGAAGGAAATCAAGTATATGCAGGATCACAATATTGCGGTACCTTCGTCCTCTGATTGGGCTTCTCCGTGTTTATTAGTGGGAAAGTCAGATGGTACAGTTAGATTCTGTACAGATTTTCGCAAAGTCAACAGCTTAACTAAACCAGACTGTTTCCTTCTGCCCCGCATTGATGGTTGCGTTGATCAGGTTGGGTCAGCCAAGTTCGTCAGCAAGTTTGACTTGCTGAAGGGCTATTGGCAAGTGCCTTTAACAAAGAGAGCACAAGAAATATCGTCTTTTGTTACACCGTCCGGGCTATTCTCTTATCAGGTTATGAGTTTCGGTCTTCGAAATGCTCCGGCTACTTTTCAGCGCCTCATGAACCGAGTAATTTCGGGTCTTGAGGGTTGTGCTGTCTACTTGGACGATTTGGTCGTTTTTAGTGACAGTTGGGAATCTCATTTAAAGCGCCTTCGTGTAGTGTTGCAACGTTTATCTGATGCTAGGCTTACAGTGAACTTAGCAAAATGTGAGTTCGCTAAAGCAAACGTGACGTACCTCGGTAAGGTGGTAGGGAATGGTAAAGTGTGTCCGGTGCAGGCGAAGGTACAGGCCATCCAGGACTCCCCCCACGACAAAAAAAGAGCTTATGCGGTTTTTAGGATTGGTAGGATACTACCGATCTTTTTGTTGTAATTTCTCCACCGTAGTGGCACCTCTTACGGATTTATTAAAGAGTAAGACAAAGTTCGTCTGGTCTTCTAGTTGCCAACTGGCTTTTGAAAATGTTAAGTCCTTGCTGTGTTCAGCACCTGTGCTTCTGGCACCGTGTTTCGATAAAACGTTCACGTTGCATGTTGATGCCAGTAACGTGGGAGCTGGGGCTGCTCTGCAGCAGTCCGATGCGGAAGGTGTCGATCATCCAGTCAGTTTCTTTTCGAGGAAGTTTAATTCTTATCAGCGACACTACTCTGTATTTGAGAAAGAAGCATTAGCCCTTATTTGGGCATTGCAGCACTTTGCTGTTTATCTTAATTCCAGTGCACCAATTGTGATATATACAGATCATAATCCTCTGACCTTTTTGAATTCTCTACAGTGTCCGAATCAAAGGTTGATCCAGTGGTCCCTGTTTTTGCAGTCTTTCTGCTTGGATATTCGGCACGTTCGAGGATCAGAAAATGTGGTAGCGGATGCGCTGTCGCGCATTCCAAGTACATGATGTAGCTATTGGATTTATTTTTGGTGTCAACCCCCCCGGTGTTTTGGGAGTTGTCTTTAGTGTTGGTTTTGTGTATACTATGTGATTGTTTTGTATTTTACTATGTTTGTTACAGGGATCTTTGTGGGAGTCCCTGTCTTATGGGGAGGGGTGTGACGGTTCCCGTTGGAATTTGGGTGATTTGTAGCTCCGCCTACGACTCACCTCAATCTGCAGTTCATTGCCTACACCTGCCGCTGTGGTTCAGACGCTCCTTTAAAAGCAGATACTAGTAGAGACAAAGGAGTCTTGGACTTGGGATATTGGGTTGTGTTTGGTTTGATTTGTAT
>NW_015635539.1:17376-24136 GCF_001515625.1 Sinocyclocheilus rhinocerous
CCCCTGGCTCGAAGGGAAGCAAACAAAGGAGGGACACACGAAATCATAAGGCTCAATAGGAAAAGGCTTTATTAAGCTCAAAAGTAAATCACTATAATAGAACAAAACACAACAGAAAAGATAATATTTCTCATTACGTCAGCATCATCAGTGTGTAAAGCGGGGTGCCTGGCTGCTGATGTAATGTGCTGTTGTAGCCATGTAAAAGTGCTCAAAACAATACAAATCAAACCAAACACAACCCAATATCCCAAGTCCAAGACTCCTTTGTCTCTACTAATATCTGTTTTTAAAGGAGCGTCTGAACCACAGCGGCAGGTGTAGGCAATGGACTGCAGATTGAGGTGAGTCGTAGGCGGAGCTACAAATCACCCAAATTCCAACGGGAACCGTCACATGAGTGTTTGGAAATGTAAACTGTTATTTCCTAGTAAGACACTAAAGCAAAAGATAGAAACTGTGTAACGTGGGATTTGGGTTTTGTTTCTGGTTTAGGTTTTCATGTATTTTATTTTGATATTTTGCCTTGTTTCATGGTTCTGTCCCTGTCATGTGTTCCTTGCCCCTCATGTGACCATAGGTGTGCTCAACTTCATGCAGCACTGCACAGACCGATCGGCAAGAGTAGCCGCTTGCAGTCGGGGGCGGAGTTGAAGACGGACATGTCAAGTCAGACACTTTCTACTCCCGGTAGTGATGCTCTCGCTGTGTTTGCATACTCTATCACAGATGAAGTGAATAAAATGCAATATTTGTCAAATACACAGACGTTTCAGAGACGTTTTCATGAGCAACAGAAACACTTTTTTTATACTGCTTAATACAGTACCATATAATAAATAAATTTCAACAAACATATACTATGTAAATACCAATAAAGTGGGGTAAATATGCTTTTATCAATGTTTTTTGATAAACGTGACTCAATATAACATTGCGACTACAGTAAAAAAAAAAAAAAAAAGCTTTAACTGTTCTAAAAACACAGATTTGTGAGCATTATTGGAATTGAAAAGGTTAGAATAAACCCGAAGCACACGTGATTGTTGTCATGCGGTGAATCTGGCCAATTGTGAAATAGCTGTGTCGTCATCAAAGCTCCTACAGCTGCTCTGGAGAAACTGCGCCGGCTGAGTTGGCTGTTCTTGAAACGTCCTCACGGTGCTTTGATGCCACACGAGACAGTGACGTGGCGTCGTCTCAAGTTGGACAAAATTTCTAACTGGCATGCACTGCTTCAAGTCAGATTGCGATCGATCTGCACAGTGTTGCATGAAGTCGAACACACCTCATGTCATGTGCTACTCTTGTCTGTGTGTCATGTTCTGATTAGTTGTCCTAGTCATGTGTCTTGTTTCTCATTGGTTGGTTTTGTCATTTGACCCTTATTGTTTGGTATTTATAGCCCTCATGTTGCCATTGTCTCTTGTCGAGTATTGTCCCTGTCACTGAAAAAAATGCTACTAAATTTTTTTAAGGTAAGTGGTTGCAAACAATTTATTTTAGCTACATTTAATTAAAAAAATATGTTGAAAGTTAGTCAAATAAATTTGTTTATTTAAATGTAGCTAAAATAAATTGATTGCAACCACTTACCTTAAAAAATTTTAGTAAATTCAATGAATCATTTTTTTCAGTGTACTTCTGTTGGTGAGTTCTTGTTTTTTGTTTATGCCAAGTCTGTTCATGCCATACCAAGTCAAGTCTATTTCAAGTCATGTCAAGTCAAGTCTTTGTTTATTGTTTGGTCACTTTTTATAGTTAAATAAAGCTGCACTGTGCTCGCCTCCAGTGGACTCTCTTAACAAACTGACTTAAAATATTTTTTTAGCTGGTGAAAATAATAGTGTTCTAATAATATTGGCCACCACTGTATTTATAGAATTTATATTTTTTCTTTTGTTTTCTTTTTCTTTTCTTTTCAGTATGTTTCTGTTATGAATAGTCCTGTCACCTCATAGCAAGTGTTTCCATAATACAAAGACATGCACATTTAACGAATTGTGGATTCTAAATTGTGCATATTTGAATGTGTTTCACACACATTGCTTGCTGGGATACATTCAGACACTTTTTTACATGTTCTGCTTTTTCTAGTATTCAAATGTCTAGCAGGGTTTCTCTCACCCACTCCAAACAAATGCACATTTTGATAAGTGCGTTTAAAGTTTTTGGGGGAGTTTGAGCTTGTAAAAAATGTGTGCTTTTCTCATCTCTATTCACAATTTCCTGGCAATTTGGATCAAGTGGTGTGTGGGGAGAGGCCTGAAAGTTTCAACCTGGAGAGCAGTACAGCTTTACTCTTTAAAAGCAAATACCTGTAGGCATTTTTTGATAATGAAAAGAGTTTGCAATATTTGTGTTCAGTATTACGGAGTTTGAATGTAAAAATACTAGTGCTGTCAAACGATTAATCGCGATTATTCGCATCCAAAATAAAAGTTTTTGTTTACATAATATATGTGTGTGTACTGTGTATATTTATTGTGTATATATAAACACACACACATGCATGTATATATTTAAGACAAATATGTTATGTTTATATATTAAATATATTTATATATAATATAAATTATATGAGTATAAATATATACATGCAAATACACTGCAAATATTTTCAAAATATATACTGTGTGTGTCTTTATATATACATAATAAATATACACAGCACACACACATATATTATGTAAACAAAAATTTTGGACTTTTACTTTTATGTAAACTTTTATTTTGGATGCAATTAATCGCGATTAATCGTTTGACAACACTAAAAAGTGTGTCCAGCTGAATTAATTTAGCATTTTGTAAGACAGGTATAAAAAAGCTTAGTTTACCACGGCAGTCGTCGCGTGACGGCCTCCTCATGTGAAGACCGAAGAGTGTAAAGACCATCGACTCTACCGTGCGACTCCACCGGGCAGGGACACCGGCAAAGGATAAGTATCGCTTTTTATTTCTCCTCTTTCCTACTACTTGTTTCGCTTCTGTTTCAGTTTTTATAACCATTTCTTACTATGTGTCAGTAAGTTGTTGTTATTTTAGCATGTGTGTTTGCCTCAGTGTTATTTTTTTAGGATTACTGATAAACAAATGTAGTTTGATTTGTATTAGTTATCTATTTCGCTTTGGATAAAAGCGTCTGCTAAATGACTAAATAAATAATAAAAAAAAATATATATAAAACTAATAAGATTTACTTTAAAATGACAAAGAAGAACATTAAATTGTTAGTATGGACATAAACCTTTAATATAATGAGCTACATTATTTAATTACAGATTATTTTTGTAATTTTACGTACATTTGTACATAATTTAAGAAAACATTATAAACATTATAAATAATACAGTAATTTTTTGTATAAAAAAATGAGAATTACTGTAATTTGTCAATAATGAAATAACACTTAAAATAACAGTCAACAGTTGTTAATTTACAGATACTGTTTGTAATTTTACAGAGTTTTGAACAATTTAATATAACAGAAAAAATACTGTAAAAAATAATACAGTAATTTTTCTGTATAAAAAGAAAAATTACTGTAATTTGTCTTTAATGATATAGTATCTAAAATATGTCAAGTTGTTAATTTGATATTTTTTGTAATTTTACTAAGTTTTGAATGTAATTTGAAATAACAGAAAACTACTGTAAAAAATGTAGTTATTTTCTGTCAATTAACAATTAATCTCCGAACACCTGACAACAATCAATAGGTGCGTAGGAGACAAAGACCAAAAAAGTGAAACTGAAAAACAAAAACAAATCCCGCACACTACCAGACTTATGCAAAAAGTATCAAAAATGTTTATTTACGACGTTTCGGTCGCATAACCTTCATCATGTTTGAAGATACCTGATGAAGGTCATGCGACCGAAACGTCTTAAATAAACGTTTTTGATACTTTTTGCATAAGTCTGGTAGTGTGCGGGATTTGTTTTTGTTTTTCAGAGTTATTTTCTGTAAAATTAGTTTTTTTTATTATTTTTTTTACAGTGCATTGTTTTCTGTTTGAATAAGTTTGTTGCAGTTATTTTCTTAATAAAACTGTTGGATTAAATATGTCACACTGCCTGTGCAACACATACACATACAGTTTTAATTACTTTGATCTGTGGAAAAATTATTTACTGTCAAGTAAAAGGTTTTATTCTGCTTTGATACCTGGTATTAGTGCATCCTTTCTGCAGTCATACAGCATCCCCAGCTGGAAGGGTCTCCCCAGAGCTGCAGTTTCAATAACATTCACTCCCACTGAATCCATACTGAAGTTAGGGCAGTCAAGAGGGAGAAACAGGAAACCAGTATTACTGTGACCAATCCTGAAAAACAAGCATATAAATTCAATCGTGGCCCTGTGGAACATATTAGGGCTGTACGATTAATCGAACGCGATTCGAAATCGTTCGCGATAATGACAGCTGTTTGCGTAGTTTGTCAGTGAACTAAGACTCTGTGTAGTAGCCTAAATGCTGCTCCATCTGAGAGCACGTGAAAATACCACATTTAATAACATGTTTTTGCTCCAAACTCACTTCATAACGTCAGTCGAGTGTTTGAAATAAATCCTTCAGTGAGATGATGTGGCTTCTTAAACAGAATAATTAAGGCACACAATATTTCATTGTATTCTAAGCAATGTCGATTAGCATTTCATTATAGATATACTTTATTATGATGGAAAGCAGTTAAATCTTCTGTTTATTCAGCTGCAGCGATAGGCATTTCTTGGATTTCTTCTTCGGGGCATATTTGGATTTTCAGTGCGAGAGCGCCCTCTGACCTTTGGATGGAGATTTACTGCTGATCACAGAACCGTGCTTCACTGAAAGATACGCATGACAATCGCAGCTTCTGCCTAATCGCGATTTATTGCCTTTGCGATTTAATTTCGATTAATTGTGCAGCCCCAGAACATATGTAACTGTGCCATGCAAACTACAACATTTGGAGTTTCTGTGAACACGATCATCACAAATGTAATGCAAAATGACTTCTATTCTATGAAGTATGAGTGAGAATGTGTAAAAAAATTTTTTATAAACAAATCACTTTTTGCACCTTATGCCATCCTTCTCCAGAAGAAGTTTATTGTATTACACCTTTATTTTAAGGTGTCCTTGTTACAGTGTAATTATACATTTAACTACTGAGTAATATTAAATAACTACATGTACTTACTATATGGTTATAGTTCGGATTAGGGGTTGGCTTAGAGTTACTTGTATGTAATTATGCATAATTTATTGTTATTATAATAGTAAGTACATGTAACGTGTAACAAGGACACCTTAAAGTCCGCATGAACCGGAAGTTGCTGCCGACTTTATTTCAGTGTAGTGACGTATTTCCAGCTGAAACAGAATATTGAATAGAGGGCATGGTTTTATGTTTGTGCTCCTCCTCTCTGTCTCTCACTCATAGCAACCTAACAGTTGGATGGGTGTGTTTAAGGATATTCTACCCGAGCCGTCAAACTGACGTCATCAGAGAAGGAATGCCATTCAAGAGCGGAAGTAAATGTTCAGATTTTGATTAAAGATTACCATGACAAACAATTTTTTTTCAGCGGATTAACTTGCACGGATTAATTGTTTACATCAAGACTAGCAATGTGCGATAGTAAAGTAAATAAAGTCATAAAGTCAGCCTTTAAAATAAAAATTCAAAAAATTCAAAAGTGTTGCCGAAGTGTATATGAATTTATATTGTGATGGAGTTGAGGCAGGCTGTAAATTAAGACTTTATTTAATAAAATATCGTCGTTATCCATACATGTCCAGTTAGCATTTTAAAGGGGTGGTTGATTGCGATTTCACTTTTTTAACCTTAGTGTGTAATGTTGCTGTTTGAGCATAAACAATATCTGCAAAGTTACGACGCTGAAATTTCACTGCAAACAGAGATATCATCTTTTAAAATTATGGCAGTTTAATGCCTACAAAAATGGCACGTAGGGACTACAACGAGCTACTTCCCGGGTTCGTGACGTCACAAACCCAGAAATTTACATAAACCCCACCCCGGGAACATGCAACAAAGGGGGCGAGGCCATGTGCTGCTTTAGAGAAGAGGAAGAGTTGTTGCCATGCCGTCAAAACTAGGGGTGCGTGCAAGAAAAAATATATTCATATATGAATCGTGATTCTGTCTTTTAACGATTCTAATGGATTCACAAGTTTCAAAATCAATGTTCAAAAGCAGCGGTTCTTAATACTGTTCCTTGGGTCCCCTGCTCTGCATCTCTCTCTCTCTCTCTCTCTTGCTCTCATTTAGATCATCAGCTCACCAGCTCAGCTCCAACAATGAACTGTTCCAATTATACACTTTATGTGTATAAACAGACAGATATTTTTCACATAGCGCATGCGGTTGCCATGCTGTATTAAAGCTTTAATCAGGATAAAACTGTACATTAAAAGCTAACATAAGCAGTAGCATTTACAAATAAGTAATATGAGACAACAAAAAACATACCATTAAGAGCCGTGCTTGCACAGGTTATGTGCGATCCTCTTCACTAATATCCTCTGCGTTGCATTTGGGCTCAAATTGATAAGCAATATTGACGACGCCATTGTTTACAATACAACCGGAGCACATGCCGCTGAGGTGAGGGGCGGGACGTTTAGACACGCACTAGGGATGTGCATCTCATGACTCAGGCCGATTCGATACGATGCATAGCCAACGATACGATATATTAAAGAGACATATGAAGCAGCTACCGATGCGATGCGATACGATTCACCCCTG
>NW_015635540.1:0-511 GCF_001515625.1 Sinocyclocheilus rhinocerous
GCAGCAAGACGTGGCGGAGTACGTAAAAGGATGCCTAGTGTGTTGTCAGTTCCAGCCGGCAAATCCAAACCACCAAGCACCACTGCAGCGGAAAGGAATGAGCTTCCCATGGTCGAACCTCCAAATAGATTGGGTAGGACCCCTACCACGGTCAATACGGGGTAACAAATACTTCCTCACTGTGGTTTGTGAATTCACAAAGTGGGTAGAGTGTCTCCCAGCTCCCAATGATACAGCAGAAACGACAGCCTGCCTTTTGATGAACCACATCTTCTCAAGGTTCGGACTGCCTTTAAGGGTCAACTCTGACCGAGGAACCCACTTCACCGCCGAAGTCATGAAGGAAGTGTGGAAACTTCTGGGTATACAGGCCAAGCTCCATATAAGCCATCACCCAATTTCCTCAGGTCAAGTGGAACGAACCAACAGGACAGTGGTCAGCATGTTGAAATCAAGTGGAACGAGTCAACAGGACAGTAGTCAGCATGTTGAAGAAGTATGTGTCCGCCAA
>NW_015635541.1:0-3950 GCF_001515625.1 Sinocyclocheilus rhinocerous
AACAGTCAGCAGGGGGAAGAAGACAAGAGTGTTTGTGGTATGCTTCCTGGTTAAAGGAAAGAAGCTCTAGGCTACCGAAATGATCCAGTTCAATAAAAATTCTTTTACGAAAGTGAAATAATTCTGTACTGAGTTATCTGGTTCACACAGCTGACAGACTTATTTATTCAATGAGTCATAGACCACAATGCAAGCATGCAACCTGTCTTGTATCTTTTGTTTCATGAATGTGTCTTCTTTCTATTTTATGTTTCGAGAATATGAAATTTCATGAGTTTTTATGAAAAACTCTTTATACATTAAGTTTAGTTTTATTTAATGGTCTTAAAACATTTTGAAAAAATATGCCAACAAATCATGCATAAATGAAAATTCTGTCATCTTTTACTCATCCTCATGTAACTCCATGGCTTACTTTCTTCTGTGAACACACAGATATATTTTTAATCACTATAAAAGTATCATATATAAGAAATAGTTTTATATGACCAGCAGACGGAAATTTAAGGTATAAGTTATACCTTTTGTGATCCACAGAAAAAAGAACAACATAAAGGCGATGAGATTTTGGGTGAACTATTCATTATCCTCATGTCTTCTACAGAGATCAGTTCTGGAGAAATGGATAATAATGAGCTACTCGGGGTACAGGAGTCACATCAACTGTTTCTAACACGTCCTCATTTCATTTTGTTCTGAAATCCTGTGGTTGAGCTCCACACAGTCTTCCTGTGGCTAGACAAATGTCTTTTCTCGCTCGCTCACATGTAGGTATGTGAGGAATTCTTTTTCTTTGTTCTTTCATATTTTAAATGCAAATGCAAGTAATACCTGAAACCAGCTCCCTTCCCCTCTGGGCTGAGCTGTAAATCTTTCTCTTTAACACTGTCCCATGTTTGCTGTACTGAATTCACACTGAACCTTTTTACAAGCCTGTTGAATGAACTGGTCTGACCAATGCTGAACAAGAAACTATGAGTGCAACATTCCATTAGGTCTCTCTCTCTTATGGTTTCTCTAAAGCTTAACCTGTGAACTAGATTCTCTATTTGTCTCTGTTCTGCATTGAATTAAAGCTAAGGGCTACATACATCTTTTTTTTTTTTCTTTTTTCTTTTTTAACTTGGAACAATTTATCAAAGAGGAGTTTGGTTTCTGGACTGGTTCCCCAAATGAGTTGCGGAAAATCAGGAATCCAAAAGTCCACAAATCAATAACTAGCTCATTTTTCCCATTTGGCCAAACTAGTTCAGTCACGGCCAGCTCATGTAGCCAACACTTGTTTAGACTAATCATACATGCATATTTCTATAACCGGTGCTTCAAGCAACCTGGATTTGTTTACACACAGTATGAAGGTTGATGAAGGCCTATAGCCTGAGAAGGGAATTGCCAAATCACATTATTTTATGAGGTGTGTTCTGCAAAGTTGAAGCCTGTCTCATCTGTCAATCTGTGTTTCTCTCTGCTTTCAAGCTTCGTAGGTCTGACCTGATATTTTTAGTGTGGAGGAAACTTCTAGTGAGGTGTGTGTACAGTATGTATAGTATGAATAGGTAAAGTGGGACACTTTCTGGTAATTTGTCACTAGCATTGTAATAAAAAATGACAAATGGCTTAGCCCTTCACACAGTTCCATTTTGAATAGCTAAAGATTGCTAGTACACTATAGAGGGAAAAGGAAAGTATACAAAACCATAGCGTCCCACATTACCTTTATTATACGCTTGAACATGTACCATGAAATAAAAAGATAAGTTAAAAAGAGAAAAGGGGGGAAATTATCTATTTTTTTATTTTTTTATTTTTTAATGAGTCATTTTAATATTTAATCTGTTACTTCAATGTCATTTGGTTATCATGTCATCAGACCCCCCAGGTTAAGAAGCTGTGCAGAAGTGTAATTGAGAAAAGAAGCGGGTCAAGCACTGAACCCTGCAGCACCTCAGAGTGG
Source organism: Sinocyclocheilus rhinocerous (assembly GCF_001515625.1). Taxonomy (NCBI): domain Eukaryota; kingdom Metazoa; phylum Chordata; class Actinopteri; order Cypriniformes; family Cyprinidae; genus Sinocyclocheilus; species Sinocyclocheilus rhinocerous. Next base: position 1,955 of record NW_015635541.1, read on the forward strand.
TTTTGGGATACGACTTGGACATTCTTCCCCAATAGCTGCCCAGGAGGAAAAACTTAAGAGTGTTAGAGAGAATGAACAGGTATAGAAAGATGGAAATGCTTTATGTTTTAAACATTGATATCATATTTCCACTTTATCTAAACCAAATTAAAGTAGTTAAGAAATACTCTGTAAATAAGTGTAAAGTAAAGAATACTGTTGTTACTACCTTATCTGGTAATTTTATTTTAAGCTTTTTTTCATAAAAAACAAACAAACAAAATCACACGAGTTAGTCACGCTGACAATTGTGGCAAATATGCACTGGCCTATTTTGTGCAATATTTGTGAGCCCAGTAATACTTTGGAAAGTAGTTACAACCCTCCCCTTCTAAACAGTAATGATCATTCTTCTTTTGTTATTTTGTTAGATATCTAATTTTATCTAACATGACACCCTGCTGATTCATTTCACATCCATTAACATAAATCAAATCAAATTATGAGCCATATGTGAAAATTTATTTTTGTCCCATAATAAATTCCAACAGAATGGGTTGTAAATTCCTATACCTCAGAAGGGTGGTGGAGGTAATTTCCAATGCTAATTTAGCTAATTTATTATTTGTTTTTCAGTGAAAAGCCAGAGATGAAAAAAGGAAATATGTGAAGAAAACTCATACGTAGAAATGAACGTACATTTCCAAAAAAAGTTAAGTACATTTCCAGGAAAATTACATAATTATGTGTTTTTAGGGTACTGTATATAGATGCTATTCAATTAGTGCTGCTAATACAGTCCTTCCTCTCTTTTTTTAGTGCATGCAAATAATATTCAACAGGATTCTGACAAATTGATGGAGGGCTGTCATTTGCATGAATCTGGCTGCTGGCCAAAACATTATTTTCATATTATTTGTGTGCGAAGGCTTGCAGCATGTTTTGTAGATGCAGTTAGTGATGGGGAACTACATGCAGGCACAGTGCAGATTGTTAGCTGGTCAAACGCCTCTGATAAGATTAGTACAGAAAATCTATATCTCAAACACATTTTGTATATATAAAATATATTATTATATTTTTAAAATAAAAATATTTTTATATATAATGCTGTATATGCAAAATAAGTTCATTTTATGTTTTTAAGTGTTGTTCAAATAATTTGAACGCTAGTAAGACTGATTCCTATAATATAATGAAATGTTTTATTGCTTGCCAAAAACGCTTTTTTTTTTTTTACGCAGATGGTGTAGCCTGTTTCTGCCATGGATTAAAAAAAATAAAGATAATTGCAACTTTTTATTGCACATTTCTGACTTTTTTCTCACAATTCTGAGAGAAAAGTCAGAATTACAAGAAATAAACTCAAAATTCTACTTTTTTCTTTTCTTGCAATTCTGAGTTTACATCTATCAATTCTGTTTTTCTTTTCTGCTATGAAATAAATAACAACAAAAAAGTAGTTGTAACTTTTTATCTCACAATTCTGACTCTCGGAATTGTGACTTTACATCTCACATTTAATTATTTTCTTCTCAAAAGTGCTAGTTTACATCTCACAATTTGGACTCTTCTTCTTAGAATTACAAGTTTGTTTCTCTCAATTTGCGAGTCCGAATTGCAAGAAAAGAAGTCTGAATTGTGAAATTAAAAGGTCACAGTTACCTTTTTTTCCACAAATTACAGCATCTCCCAGTAGGGGCTAGCCAAACCTTCACCCCTTAGCATGTATAATGTAGCAAAGTTTTGTCCAGTCAAATGCTCTTTAAAGGGGTCATATGATGCTGCTAAAAAGAACATTATTTTGTGTATTTGGTGTAATGAAATGTGTTTATGCGGTTTAAAGTTAAAAAAACACATTATTTTCCACATAATGTACATTATTGTTTCTCCTCTATGCCCCGCCTTTCTGAAACGCGTCGATTTTTACAAAGCTCATCGATCTGAAAAAGCGAGGTGTGCTTGATTAGCCAGCTATCCAGTGCGTTGTGATTAGCCGAATACCTCAAGCGTGAGA
>NW_015635541.1:4256-23458 GCF_001515625.1 Sinocyclocheilus rhinocerous
ACTTTCATAAAGAATATCTCTTTGGATTTGAGACTTTAGTCTTTGCAACTTTACAGATCTTCTTTATGCACCAAGAGCTTGTAACACTCTAAAGAGAAAGGAAAAATTGAAATCGCATCATATGACCCCTTTAAGATAAGATCGACCCTCCCTCTAACACTCCTTACCTCTAACTTGCAACAGCAAGTAGCATTGACTGTGACTCAACTAATGGCTATTGATTATCAGATAACACTGTGCTTGTCAAGACATTTCATAGGGCATTAAAGATCTGTGATGAGCATAACAGGTATAAACACATGCGGATTAGCTGCGAAGTGATATCTGTAAAAACATGTGACTTCTGCACTTGGAATGTTTTTAGGTATGAGTTCACGTACATCTTCACCCTTAACACTGCTTGCAATATGTGCTTTAGGCGGTGTCTGTTGAAACAATGCAGGATTGTTCAGGCATGCACTTGAGAAATGACATCATATCCTGTAGCCCTCCCATAGCCATGTTTTATTTGGAAGGGAAACAAATACATATGCAATAGCATTATAGAAGGCAAGCTTTACAAACATTGGCTCAATAGCGGTTACTGTCAGATAAATATGAATTTGAGGCATTTGTGTAAAGACTATAAATCAAAGCCTGATTAAGATTTAAAGGAACCGTTTTTGTTTGAGGAGCTGTCAACTATATATATTAGCACATCAGTGCAATTTAAACAATTAAATTGTAATGTATGTGTTACATTTTTTAATCTTAATCAAAATAAATTGCCACACAATTGTACAATGCACACTTAAAATAGAGGTGAATATGACAATGAGGTTTGAAAAATGTTCAAGCATTTAGTGGCAAAGCATTGGCTGTAAAGTTAGAAGTGATTCCTCTTCAGGAACTAATCGCACAAAGATTATTCTCTTCCAGATAAACCACACAGAAGACCTTCTGGCGTAGAAATGATGTGATTTCATCTCCGTTGCTAATGGTGACGCTGGCATACACATAAAGGTCACACCCTTATTCTGAAACTCTGCAAACAAGATGTTAACAATAGCGCTGTGTATATGTTATTTTAGAGCATTTTGCTTCCAGCAAAAACGTAATGCACATTCAGCACATGTCCAGTCAGATGTTTGAGCCAAATGAAGAAACATTTGTAGTATGTTTTGATAAACTGCACAATTGTAGTATGTTTTAAAAACGTGGTCAGTCCAATCGAGTCATGACTTCCACAGATCACCTCCTTTAAACTGAAAATTCTGTCATAATCTATACCTGCCCACAAGTCGCTGTGAACTTAAATTACTTCTTCGTGTATAACATGAAGGGGAATTTTACATTGCATTTCAAGGAACATGCATACTGATCAATGATTTAAAGTACAAGCAGACATGTTCATATTATGTGTGTCCTTATATAAATATATAACATGCATAGTGATATATTATTATCTATGTATAGCACTGTAATGTTACTACCCATTTCATATTTCAGTTTTGTTCACATAGACTATATATTTTTCTTTCTGACCTTGCTGTCTTAACAGAAGTTATTCTGTTCCAGCCTAACAAGTTCAGGCTCATTTGACCCCATTATTTTATCTGCACTTCGATTGCACACACTAAGATAAAATGTTTGTCATATACAAAGTAAAATCAATCACTGGTTATCCAGGTAATATATTTAACATATAGAATGTTCATAACAGTTTTATGGCTTTGTCCAAATACATTCTTGTTAATTGGTATTATTTGTGCATTAATTCTTCAGTAAGATAAAAATGTATAGCTATTGCATTGTTTGCTATTGAATTAGTTGAGAGGGATTAAATTAAAAGCATTAAATGAATTAATTACTGATGACTTTAATAATATGTTTTGTATTTTTATAAGTGTCTGAAGATCTGTGTTATTGCAGGTGGAAGTTTTCTGTGACCTCTGACTGACTGTATGTTCGGCCGACACATATTCTTCAATTTGTGTGTATTTGAGCTCCAGATCAAGTCTTTGTTATCAGGATCTTGTGTTAAAGACTGACTAGGATTGAAAATTATTAACTTTGCATATACCCTAATACTCGTATGGAAATCAATGCTATGGAATCAATCGTGTCATGAATGAAATCTGTCTGTCCTTAAAGGAGTCATATAATGCGATTTCAATTTTTCCTTTCTCTTTGGAGTGTTACAAGCTCTTGGTGCATAAAGAAGATCTGTAAAGTTGCAAAGACTAAAGTCTCAAATCCAAAGAAATATTCTTTATAAAAGAAAGGAGTCAACCACGCCTACCTAAAACGGCTCGTTCTAACACGCCCCCACATATTTCTCCGATCGCAAATGCAGACATGGTTTTATGTTTACGTGGCGCGATGCAACGCAACGTGTAAAAAGACAGTATAAGTCATTATAATTCGTAATTATGTCCCCACTGGATGCAACGAATGCCTCGTTTATAATGGGTTTTCATGTTTTTGAATCATCGCTCCGGCCTGACAGGGCATCATAACAGTATGGTAGGGGTGTAAGATTTCCGTCACACGCTTGAGGTATTTGGCCAATCACAACACACTGGATAGCTGGCCAATCAGAGCACACCTCGCTTTTCAGACCGATGAGCTTTGTAAAAATCGACGCGTTTCAGAAAGGCGGGGCATAGAGGAGAAACAATAATGTACAGTATGTGGAAAATAATGTGTTTTTTGAACCTTAAACTGCATAAACACATTTCATTACACCAAATAATGTTCTTTTTAGCAACATCATATGACCCTTTTAACTTCTCAGAAACTCACGCAAGTGAATTGTCTTTTGAAAAGATGGACAAACGCTTGTTTTGAGTAGGACTGTATCATTCTTTTTGTCTTGCTCACGAACACAAACAGGTTTTGCCTGTGTGTGCGTGTATGCGTCTGTGTTGGCTGAGATGTTTTCCTCTTCTTCCACTGGAGTGAAAGTTACTGCGTCTGTCGTTCGTCATGACGGTCTTGCATCGATGAAGGGGTTTTACACAGAGAATTAAGGGAAAGCTGCACTTTAGATTGGTAAGTCGACTTTAAATCTATGTGAGGAAACTTTACCACGTCATTGTAGTTCATAATTGTACTTTTTTTGTTGCTTGGCAGTAGCCTAAGTTTTCTAAACTTGGAGAGCTTCACGATTCGCGACTACAAATTACGGAGTCGCGTCGATTCTCATGAGAAAGAAAACATGACTGTGATTAAGTTATCAATCGATGATTTGTACTTAAATAAATACAAGAGAAAAATTTGAAAAGTTCAGCCCATAAATGGTGGTCTCTCTGTTGTTGTGACACACCCCAGAGGTTGTTGAAACAGATGAGATCTTTACTCGAACCATTCAGATTAATTTTGATTGATAACGTGCAGGATTCGTGCTTTTCGTGTAAGTAATATTTCAAGTAATATTTGGCTGATATTATAATAGAATTTGAAAGTCCAGAGTTAATTTTGCTTGATGTGTTAACTAAAATTACTTAAAGGTGTCTTTTAGACTTGAAATGGACTCCGTGATCGTTTATTTTTTTTCTTCTGTTTTAGTATCCATGTAGTATTTAAACCCTTCAGACACACGGGGACACAATTATGACTAAAATTTCTAGACCATAATGACCATAAATCACCATAACTGATAATAAATAGGCCTGCATTCAAAATAAGTTTGTGACCATTTTAGCAGTTATTTCTAATATATATAATAAAAAAGGTGTAAATGAATGAATTGAAATCATAGTATGATATTATGACTTGTCCTACTTTTATTAGTAGTTTTAGGAATGTCACATTCGATTTCGGGGTTTTTGCGACATTTATTGAGTTAGTGACATCGATTCTTAAGTTTGTGACCATTTTAGCAGTTATTTCTAAATATATAATAAAAATAAAAAAAAATTTCGGGGTTTTTGCGACATTTATTGAGTTAGTGACATCGATTCTTATTGATTTGGATGTCACTGGATGACTATACATAAATAAATAGCATTTAATTACTCAAAAAATGTTCATCATTGAAACAGACATTGGGTTATGTTTAAAAAATCTAAGAAACAAAGACTTCTTATATGTTTCCATTTATGTGAGCAGTCTTTTTTTTTTTATTTAAACAAATTTTATATGTATCCAGCATATTTTTGTTTGTTTGTTTGTTTATATCAAAATGTGTGCATTTACAATAATCCAGCCACATGTTTGATTTATGTTTAATGTAACTATGGAAGAAAACAGAGTGGTTGCCCTCATGTGGAATTAATGTGCATTACCATTTTTCTGGTGTTAATTATTCTCTTAACTCTGTCTGCATTGGTGCAGGTGTAAATATGGCTCATCGTTCCCAGTGCTCCTCTGCCGGGGACAATCCCCTGGACCCCAACTACCTGCCCCCTCATTACCGTGAGGAATACCGATTGGCGATTGATGCCCTGGTTGAAGCTGACTTGGAGGGCTACTGTGGGTTTCTTCAGGAAGCAGATGTAGTTGATTTCTTATCCCGTTCAGAGATTGAGTATATCAAACACATGGTGCAGGCTCCGCATCGCACCGCCCAACCAGAGAGGAGATACATGGCTGAAGATGTAGATGGCTCTTCTGACACTTACTGGCCGGTACATTCAGACCATGATGCTCCGAGCCTTGACTTAGGCTGGCCACAGCAATACAGATTTGTTGGACCCACTGAGGTCACTACATTGGTGAACCCGTCTGACCCCGAGATGCCCAGTATCAAGGAGCAAGTCCGCAGAATGATCAAGAATGCACAACAAGTGAGTTTTGCATGCTGTTCAAGTGCAGGAATAAGATATTATTAGTGCATGACAGAAGTCAGTAAAAACAGACTGTCTTCCCTTATTGCTCAGTGATTTTAACCACTTTGGTACTGTTTTCACAAGCAGTAAGAGCTTAGTACAGCAAACTGGTCACACTAGTTTCACAGCTGGCCTTTCATTCTAAACTTGACATAATGACAGCTATTATGCACTCATTAGGGTTGTAGTATATAATTAGAACTTTGGTTTAATTGGCAAACACAACTGAATTAACTTCTTTAAATTTAGACATTATAACTTCCAGTTAATTCAACTGCAAACAATACAAGTTTCTTGTTTCAGTTTGCCTAAAGGTGCTAAATGAAAAATGCTGATTTTATGCCAAATTGACACAAGATCTGTAATGTAATATCATAATAGTTGGTGTGATTAATGATGGCATGAGATGGCATACAATTACATGCACTGTTGCCTAGAGTAATGTCATTCACAGTATGCCTCTGTATTGTAAAAGTTCTGCAGGCTTGTTTTTTTTTTCTTTTTTCTCCAAAATGTTCTTTTGTTAGACTGAATTCACAGTTGAGGCAGTTTGAGTTTCAGATTTTTTTCTTTTTCTTTTACTTTGGCAGTCTCTTTCATGAACTAGACATGTAAAATAGACTGGGCCATCATTGTTGACAATGTGGTAAACCGAAGTCTAAGTAAACATAAAAGTAGACAGTCTTTCCTGTCCTCCACCACTCTTCATCTGATATTGACCTCTTTGTCATTTACTGTATATATGGTTATCCTGCAATGTTGACATTTCACAAGCACAACCCCCCCCATTCTGATATCATGTCATGCAATGCATAATGTTTTTCTGTGAGTAATATATTTTTTATTTCTTGTTCTAGGTTATTGCTGTGGTGATGGATATGTTTACAGATGTTGACATCTTTGCTGATATCCTTGGTGCAGCGACACGTGGTGTGGCTGTTTATGTTCTTCTTGATGAACTGAATGCTCACCATTTTGTTGGGATGGTGAACAACTGTAGGGTGAATCTGGATGAAATAAAAGTAGGTACTTTTCATAGGTGTTTATCTCTACTTTTCATAGGTGTTTATCTATATTTAAGTTGAGTAGTCCTTAAGAGAGTTTTTTATAGCTATTTTCTAATGATTTATAGATTTACTACTTTATAGAATTTACTCAAAATCAGCATATATATTAATGGCTGTAACAATGAGGGTAGTGTAGGCAAGGTCGGATCCAATTACAGCCTTTTATTCAAACAAAGAGCGTAGTCAGACAGGCAAAGGCAATACACCAGCAAACAGTGTCCAGAGGGCAAGGCAAGAGAATAATCCAACACAGGCAATAGATAATAACGATGTTAGGTTCTTGAACGAATCGTTCTTTTGAGTCGGTTCTCAGAAAGTAACCAGTTGAGCCGGTTCACAAATCGAACTGAATCGAACTTTAGGTCTGGGTTGATGACGCAGGACGCACAGCCGAAGTAGCACGTCCAACTCAAAAAGAATAAAGGCAAGCAGCAAATGATCAGAGGCGAGATAAACAGGCTAGGGTCAAAACAACAAGGCAAAGAAAAAAACAAGACTAGGAAACAGGATACTAGGAAGCGCTTGGTATGGCAGCTAGGATAATCAATACCGAGCACCTGTATGTGAGTGAGTGCAACCTTTATAGTGTCCAGGTTATTGGAAACAGGTGAGGGTGTAATCAGAGGGGATCTTGGGAAATGGAGTCCAGGGTGAAAGTCTGAGTGGCGTGTGTGGCAACCTCTGGTGGTGAGAAGGGAATGGATCGTGACAAATGGCCTTAGCATTATTTTTGAATGAAACAGAAATATCATGAAAATTATATAAATATAATTTCCTATAATAGAAATAATAGGAAAGTACTGTTGCATACTTATTTTGAGTACTTTGTATGAACAATATATGTGAGCATTATTAAGACTTTACTGTTTTTACCATTAGATGGTACACTTTAAAAGACACTTAATATTTGGTTGTTTTAAATTAGCACAAATTAATTTATATACTTTTCACTTGCAGTTCATGCGGGTAAGAACCGTGTCCGGTAGTACCTATTACTGCAGAACAGGAAAGACCTTCAAAGGTCAGATGATGGATCGCTTTATTCTGGTAGACTGCAGAGCTGTTTTAAGTGGTAACTATAGGTAGGTACATTTTATCTTTTGACAGTTATTTGCAAACCATAAAAATACCTTATATGCGTTTTTGGTGTAGTCATTTAATATGTGTTGATTAATATATTTTCTCACTTTGTGTTGCAGCTTCATGTGGTCTTTTGAGAAGATACATCGCTGTCTTGCTCATCTATTTCTGGGACAGCTTGTAACCACCTTTGATGAAGAGTTTCGGATTCTCTTTGCCCATTCAGAGCCACTGTTTGTTGAAAATGTTTTGGCAAATATGCCACACTATGGTGGTGAACCTGAAAGCGACTACAACACAGAAAAGGCCCACATGTTTAACAGACAATATCCAACTATGGACATGGAATGGGCTGGACGTACTACAGAAGATCATATGAAATTGGGTTACAAAATGTTACCCTTTAGGAGTGAATCCATCCACAGTGCACCAGAAGCAAATCCCTCAGTTCAGAGGCACATGAACCTGCATGCTGCCCAGCAATATAGAGGGGACCATCAATTTATAGAGCATGGAAGGCAAATGAGTGGACCAAATGAAATGGTTGGCTTCAAAAGACATAGCTACGGAAATATACCTGATTATGAATACATGCCTCCTCAAAACCATCCAACAATGAGAGGAAACCAGTACATGGAGGGAGCAATGCCGCAGGGCGGCCACTTTGCAAGGGAACCACATATTTACCAGGGAGCTGGATTACAATCTGGTTATGACATGTATGGAAGGTTTAGAGGCCAAGGCCAACACATCGATCAGTTTTCAGGGCCTGTCTACCCTCATGAGGGAGATGAGGCTGAACCACCTGGAGCTTATGACCATATTCAAAGATACCTGCAGTCTCAACCTGCTATGGAGGAAGGACATGGTCCAAGAAATGTATTACCACATATGCAGTCCAATCTCAAGAGACATAGCATGGGACAGTCTTATACATGTCAGACCTCCCCAACACAACCAAACCCGCCAGAACAGAAACGTTTCCTCAATGTAAACCGCAAACCACAGGATGGGAGTCAAAAGCAAGGCCTGCGGGACTGGAGGATCAGCTCATACCTCAGTGCAAATGATGATGCAGGAGAGCTGGATTTAGCTGAACTTGAAGGATCCACTGCATGTGATGACATTCCATGTTTTACGCAGGAAGCTCCTTGTGGCCCCGTACGTGCTGAAATTAGACCAGGAAATAGAGAGTTTAACAGGATACCTTCACCTAGAGAAAATCACACGTTTGTCCAAATTCAAAATGATTCTATTGTGCCTGACAGTTTAGCTAATCCTCCATCTGATTTATCACAAATAAATATCAAAACAACACCAGCATCAACTTCAGAGTCTTCTTGCACCACTGAGGGTGACAAAGCGGAGGAGACGCAGAATAGAGAAACTAAAGAGACTAACCAGATAAGTGAAGAGTTCCTCAAAAGGAAACCCAACCGACCTGTCCAGAGGAGTTCCAGACTGAGACACTCGCTGATATTCAGTTCAAATCTGGAGTTGCATACGTCAGAAGAGATGAAAGATACTGCTGGAGAAAAAGATGGGGATGAAGCTTCAAAACTTTCAGCTCGTGTGTCACAAATCTTAGATAAAAGGAGGACTGGTTCTCCATTTCAACCATTTCAGTGGAGCAATTTTGTAAAGTCAGCCACATTTGATAACCCCGAGTCTGCACAACCTGAGAATGAACTGAACAAAATGGGTGAAAATTCTGATGTAGATAAGGTTGAAACCTGCCAAAATATTCGAAAGAATTCATTAAAGGGTGATCTGCAAGAAAAAGACCTGCCTCAAACAGTTCCTGAAAAAAATAGCCAAAGGGATGAATGTCCATCTAATTTATTGCAAAAGCCATCTTCTTTCATAGATATGAATGACCCTGACTATAGACTGAGGTATTTCAAAGAGTTAGCAGCCAAACGCAAGCTTGCAGCAGCAAAGGCTTCTCAGAGCAATCCGATGAAAGCCACCCAAAAGTTTACTCTACCAGAGAAACCTTTAGCTAATAATGCAGATAAAAAAGGGCCTGTTTTCAAGACCCCAGAAACTCCACGCAAGTCAAAAAATACCCCTGCCACAGTAACAGAGATCAAAGAAACCTGTAAAGACACCAAATGTGAGGAATCGAGTAAAGACATCCTACATAGAGCCACTGATGCTGAAAAAATTAGATTTAAGAAAAAACTTGCAAAAGAGTCTGGCTCAACTTTAACAAATTTCAAGGAAGACATTGATCAAGCTCTAAAACCTGTTGAAGTGGCAAGAACAGTATCTACAGCTAAAGACCAGACACCCCCCATTTTAAACATTTTTTCACAAAAGTCGCTCTGTGCCTTACAAAATCAAGTAGATTCTGTTGCATTAGATACTACCTTAACAGAATCTGGTCTCAACCAATATCATATTCCTAAAGAAACAGATCGCTCCCATGCCTTTCTGACTGAGAGTTGTCTGCCTGTAAAGTTACCACAGACAAAGTGTGTGTCACCACTATGCTCCACTCCAAATGAGGGAAGTCTATCTGCAAAAGACTCACAGAGCCTACCCAATATTTCTAGCACATGTTCTGATACTTTGCCTCTTGATTCTAATTCAGCAGCAAACCTTGCAATTGTAGATACTTGTGTACCTTCAAAGAATGACCACAAAGATACAGTTCCCTCCCCAGCATTTTCTACAACTGGAATTAGTTCCACCGAACACCCCACTGCAATAAAGGCAGACTCTTCTCAACACCTCAGTGAAACTGGGGCAGATTTTTCTAGACACTTCACCGCAGTAGGGGCTAAACCATCTACAGCAGAAAATGTGCATTCCCAACACCACTCTGCAACAGAGAAAAACTCTTCTCAACAGCATACTTTAATGGAAGCAGACTCTTCCATACCACCCACTACCACAGAAAGTGAACCCTTACAAAAATCTACTTCAACAGAGGCAGACCATTCTCAACACACTCCTGCATCTAAAACAGACTGTTTTCAACAGCCTACTGCAGTGAGGAAAGACTTTTCCCTGCACCCCACTGCTACAGAATGTGGAACTTCACAAAACGTCCCTATTACAACAGAAACTGATTCTTTCCAACAGCCAACTGCAGCAGAAAGTGAATCGTCATATCACTTCACTACAATTAAAGCAGCCTCTTTTCAACAGCCTACTGAGACAGGAGAAGACTCTTCTCAGCCCCCCATTAAAACTAGGACAGACTATTGCCAACAATCCAGTGGAGCAGAAAGCGAATACTCTGCAAAACACACTGCAGTGCAGACAGACCCTACTACAGCAAGAAATAAATCATCCCAACAGTACTGTCCAGTATCCTCAGACTTTTCCAAACATCCCCCTGCAGTGGGGGCAGACACTTCAGAACACCTCACTGCAGCAGAGATGGACTCTTCTCAGCTGTCTGCTGCATCTGTGGAAGACTCTATGCAACACCACGTGGCAAAAAAAAGTAAACATTCCCTAAAACCCACTGCATCAGGTACACAACCCTTCATGCAGCCAAATGCTTCTGCTGAAGCCTCTTCACAACATTCCAGTGCAATGGAGACAGACTCCTCCCAGCAGGCCACTGCGACAGCCACAGACTCTTCTCAACACCCCACTGCAACAGCCACTGATTCTTCTCAGCAACCCATTGCAAAGGAGACAGACTCTTCTCAAAAGCCTATCGCAATGGAGACAGACACTTCTCAGCAGTCCACTGCATCAATGGTAGACACCATCAAAGAGCTAAGTGCATCCGAGGCAGACACTCCCCAGTCCCACACTGCAACAAAAAGTGTCCTTTCCACAGAACATTCCAAACAATTACCTTTATTGGGGGCAGGCTCTTCTCAACAGCCCACTGCCACAACCAAAGGTTCTACCCAGCAGCCCACTGCAACAGTCACAGACTCTTCCCAGCAGCCCGCTGCAAAAGAGATAGGCTCTTCCAGGAAGCCGGCTGCAGCAGACAAAGACTCCTCCCAGAAGTCCACTTCAACAGACACAGACTCTTCTCAGCAGCCCACTGTAACAGTCACAGACTCTTCAGACACAGACTGTTTCCAGCAGCCCACTGCAACAGTCACTGACTCTTCAGACACAGACTCTTCCCAGCAGCCTACTATAACAGTCACAGACTCTTCAGGCACAGACTCGTCCCAGCAACCCACTGCAACAGTCACAGACTCTTCAGACACAGACTCTTCCCAGCAGCCCACTGCAGCAGAGATAGACTCTTCCAGAGGGCCCACTGCAGCAGACACAGACTCCTCCCAGAAATCCACTTCAGCAGGCACAGACTCTTCCCAGCAGCCCGCTGCAACAGAGACAGACTCTTCCCAAGAGTCCACTGTAAAAGACACAGACTCTTTCCAGCAGCCCATTGCAACAGAGGTAGACTCTTCCCGAGAGCCCACTGCAGCAGACACAGACTCCTCCCAAACATCCACTACAACAAAAACAGATTCTTCCCCTGAGCCCACTGCAGCAGTCACAGACACTTCCCAGAAGTCCACTTCAGCAGGCACAGACTCTTCAGACACAGACTCTTCTCAACGGCCCACTGTAACAGTCACAGACTCTTCAGACACAGACTCTTCCCAGCAGCCCACTGCAATAGTTACAGACTCTTCAGACACCGACTCTTTCCAGCAGCCTACTATAACAGTCACAGACTCTTCAGGCACAGACTTGTCCCAGCAACCCACTGCAACAGTCACAGACTCTTCAGACACAGACTCTTCCCAGCAGCCCACTGCAGCAGAGATAGACTCTTCCAGAGGGCCCACTGCAGCGGACACAGACTCCTCCCAAAAGTCCACTTCAGCAGGCACAGAGTCTTCCCAGCAGCCGGCTGCAACAGAGACAGACTCTTCCCAAGAGTCCACTGTAAAAGACACAGACTCTTTCCAGCAGCCCATTGCAACAGAGGTAGACTCTTCCCGAGAGCCCACTGCAGCAGACACAGACTCCTCCCAGACATCCACTGCAACAGAAACAGATTCTTCATAGTTACAGACTCTTCAGACACCGACTCTTTCCAGCAGCCTACTATAACAGTCACAGACTCTTCAGGCACAGACTTGTCCCAGCAACCCACTGCAACAGTCACAGACTCTTCAGACACAGACTCTTCCCAGCAGCCCACTGCAGCAGAGATAGACTCTTCCAGAGGGCCCACTGCAGCGGACACAGACTCCTCCCAAAAGTCCACTTCAGCAGGCACAGAGTCTTCCCAGCAGCCGGCTGCAACAGAGACAGACTCTTCCCAAGAGTCCACTGTAAAAGACACAGACTCTTTCCAGCAGCCCATTGCAACAGAGGTAGACTCTTCCCGAGAGCCCACTGCAGCAGACACAGACTCCTCCCAGACATCCACTGCAACAGAAACAGATTCTTCCCCTGAGCCCACTGAAGCAGTCACAGACACTTCCCAGAAGTCCACTTCAACAGTCACAGACTCTTCCCAGCAGCCCTCTGCAACAGAGACAGATTCTTCCCCTGAGGCCTCTGCAGCAGTCACAGACACTTCCCAGAAGTCCACTGCAACAGAAATAGATTCTTCCCCTGAGCCCACAGCAACAGTCACAGACTCTTCTCAGCATTCCACTGTAACAGACACAGACTCTTCACAACAGCCCACTGCTAGAGTCACAGACTCTTCAGACACAGACTCTTCCCAGCAGCCTGCTGCAACAACCACAAACTACTTCCAGCAGTCTTTTGCAACAGAGACAGACTCCTCCCAGCAGCCCGCTGCAAAAGAGACAGACTCTTCCCAGACACACACTGTAACAGCCACAGACTCTTTCCAGCTGTCCATTCCAACAGAGACTGACTTGTCCCAGCAGCTCACTATAACAGAAAGTGGATTTTCCCAAAATCCCACCAAAATGGAGACAGACACTTCCAAACATCCTATTAAAACAGAAAATGAATCCCTTCAAGACATCACTGCAAAAAAATCTGACTGTGTGAATGAGAAAAAAGATGATAACTTATCCGAAGCCTTTAGCAAACTAATACCCATTCTAGAGGCTAACATTACTCAAAAAGACAATAGCATATCTCAAAATGCAGTTATCACAGACTTAAGTTCCCCAGCTGAACATTCACAATCTGATACTGTTACACCTTGTGATAGCCAAGTGGAACTAAACCAAACACAAGCATGTATAACTCATACAGTAAAAGACACAGACAATGGTGCTTTAACTAGTCTTGATTCAATGGAGGTGAGCTCAACACATCCTCAAGGTTCACCAGAACCTTGCCTGTTCTCGGATGAGATCAACTCAACTCAGGGAATAACACAATTACAATCTAGCTTATCATCAAATCCTATGGAATCTAGCTGTCAAAAAGACTCAAAGCCTGAGAAAACAGATGAGCGCCAGAAATCTGACACCATTACGGAGCAAACTCAGGGTCATGATACTTCAGCTATAGATGCAGGGCCTCAGATAGAAGTTTCTACAGCAATAGACTCTAACGGGGTTGATAAAATTAAACAAACAACACCAGAGGTAGAAAACACTGTGACTAAAATTGCCGAGGTGTCAGAAAAATCACATTTGACTGTTCACAGTAATTCAGAAAATAAGTCTTCTGTTGCAGAGAATGCAAAATCGATTGTGTCTGCCCATCAGACATCTACTGCAAATGTTATCTCTTGCAGCAACCTTAGAGATGACACTAAAGTTCTTTTAGAGCAAATTTCAGCAAAGAACCAAAGCAGATCTTCCCTGTCCAAGCAGACTCTTGCTGCACCCAATGAAGCCAAAAAGGTTGAGGTTAGCTCTGCAGATAAATTGTTCTCAAGTTATTCAGGAAGGTCCTGGTCCTCCAAGACTACACCAGAAGAGCGGGAGATGTTACTACAAAAGATGGAGCAAATGCGTAAAGAGAGGAAGGTCTACAGCCGTTTTGAAGTATGTTGTAGGATTGTTTCATACAATTTCAAAATGTATGAAAATATTGTCTGTCGCATAGTTTCAATGTCCGAAAGCACAATATCCAAAAGACTGAAGTTCAATGTTTAAATGTAAATTCACATTTCCTTACATTACTCAAGCATTTGTATTTGGTGTTTTCACAGGCCTCATGAATTAACCCATTGGAAGAGGGGCTCCACTGATGAACAATAAGAGGGAAGCGATTTTGCCAGATCTTTTCTTTCTTAAAGTCTTACCTCATAACTGTGAACCTGCACAAACTTGGATTGAAGTGTCTTATAACTTCTGATTATACCAAAGAGTGCTGCCTATATTGAGAGAGTGGAAATCCCTGCAGGGCTTAACAAGTTATGCAGATGATCTGCATGACAGGAACTTTACCAGCTGGAATAAGCTTTTGATAGGACAGGTATTTCTTAGTGTGTATATAAATAATAGAGCTGTGAAACACATTTCTAAATCTAGTGTAGTTATTGGGAGTTCTATATCTAGAAATTATGATCTGTTATAAATACTGTAAATAGAGAGTTGTTTACCTAACAAAAACAAGGAGTTCCTTAAAAATGGAGCTGCCAGAGACAGAGCATGTGAGCGATGTGGAGTGGGGGAGGAGTTGCATGATATTGCCAGGAGCAAGGAGCAGGTTTTCTGAAAGTCTCCAATATCGTTCTGATACTGCTCCATCATGTTAACAGAGTCAGACTATTGTTCGTGTTTCAATACAGCATTCAACTTTTCTCCAAGTATTTTTTCATTTAATATTGGTATTTTGTGCCCAGATGTTTTTCATTGATATTAAAAGCCAACACTGAAAGAACTTCATAGTGGATCAGTAACTGGCCACACATTTTTCTATGTAGTGAACTTGAAGCAGTGAGCAGCAGGAAACGGAAAACATGGAACAAAGTGGAGCTGGAGCAAAATGATCACAGGATGCGAAATTGTTCAGTCATATGGTCTGGCGAGAGAATAGAAAAGGACATTCCACTAGAAGATTAATTTAAGTGTTTACTAGTCCATCAGTTGATTGTGTAAACCAAAGGTATTGCACTGTAAAATACATTCTGTTGGTGTTGATGCACAATGGAAACTCCTAAAGCATGTTTTTGAGTCCACGTAACATATTAATGAGGATAACATGCAGCACGTTTTACTAAAAGGAGTTTCTCAATATACCAAATCGATACAAAAATGTGCAATATTATGAATTTAGGATGAAATACTGATTTATTTAAATTGTGAAATATGTTTGTCAACATTTGTCAGTGTATTAAGGCTTGCATCTGTTTTTGATGGAGGTTCTCATAAGCTACATGTGTAGAGAACCAATATGTTCCCACCTGTTCCAAAAGTTGTATGTTTGAATCATGTTTAGAGCAAAATGAGTAATACTACAATGATATAAACTAAAATAAAACTAGAACATAAGACATGTTCTTCAAATATTAATATCTCAAACGTGTGTTATTTGCTTTTGTCGGAACAGTTACGAAACAAAATGCTCAGTGGGAAGGAATTTATCACACAGACGGAAAAAAAATGTGTTTATTAATCTTCTGATGAAAGAATAGTTTACACAATGTCTGTTTTTTGTTAAATCTGTAATCATTCCCCTTTGGTACCATTATGGGTGTTTTATATGGGAACAAATTGATAGTTGACTCAAAAATAAAAATTCTGTTATCATTTACCTTCACGTCATTCCAAACCTATGTGACTTTCTTCTGTGGAACAGAAAAAAAACAGGTGAAACGTGATAAATGATGACAGTAAATGGGGGCTTACAGACCATGTTACAACAGGTAAAATACTTTGTAGTTAGTACTTTGTAGTTTATGTGACATCACTGATCTTTAATTAGCTACTTGGGCAGGTTATGAGTCATGCTGCAAAAATGTAAGCCATGCAGTTATGCTTAAATTAAACCAAATTACAGAACATATTTTTTTTAGCCTGTGATATTTAAGAATGTGTTACATAATTGTGCTTGGAATGAAGAAAAAATACTTTGTATGTATGACAACACCAGAAAAACACAAGGCCCTTTGTGAGTATTTGCACTTTTATAACACCATGTCAATTTAGGCTAATCTCTCAATATGAGCTTTATTCTCATAAATCCGAATTAGTTCCCCTGGCATTTCTTAAAGTCTCCTGCAGCTGAGTGGAGAACTCAGATCATGGTGATGAAATTTGTATTTCGGCAACAGACTGTAAGACTGTAGACATGACTGGCATGTTGACATGCAGCTGGTATATCTTTGTCATTCAGTCTGTTTATGCAAAACGAAATTCAGATATACCACCTGGGATGTTTGTCTATGGCGGACCCTGGAAATACCTCACATTTTTAAACCTGGTAAGGTGCCACCCTTGTGAGGACACTTTTAAAATTGTTCTGATAGACACACTACTGGAGGTTGCTTGTAAATGTTTCATTTCTCAGTTCTTACAGATAGTGTTTTTTGGACTGGCATCTGTGAATGACCTTCCGCCTGTGGGGAAAGGCTCCAAAATGTCACTTCTCTGCCTTTGCAAGGACTTGCTCTTTTCTGTCTTTGCGTTTCCAGTGGGAATGGTGAGTTTGGATATTACTTATTATATTTTTTTCCCTGCTATAATAGAAAACAGGTGCCAAAACTGATGTAGGCTACTACTGTTTCATGTATTTAATATGCTTCACGTGTGAAGAGTGCGTTGTGCCAGTGATCTAGAGATTAAATTAGTATACAATCTCAGAAAAAAAGGTCCATGGTTCATGGGGCGGTGCCTTTTCAAAAAGTACACTTTTATATTTACTCCTAAAAGACATATTAGTACCTTAAAGGTACATATTAGCCTAATATCTATCGAGTAAAAATTACTACATGAAGTCTACATTTTAGTAGTCTACCTTTAAAAAGTGTACCGCCTCAGTGACAGCTTTTGTACCGTTTACAGTGTACAGTTCAGGGGTCTGAACAAGTGTTGCTCAATATTGTTGTCAGGATCATTATTCCTATTATGCTTTCCGATTTAAAATAGAATAGACCAAACCATAAATGGTCAAATCAAATTTGTATACTCAAATTAAATTCAATACGAAGTACTGTGGCAGCACTTAAAGGTCTTTAAAAGAATACCATAGTGCTGCCATGGTACTCCAATGGTGATTGTTTGGTACTTTTTTGTTAATAATTACAGCAGTATAAAAAAAATTGGATATTACAAGAATCAAAGATAAGTGGATCTAGATCTTCACTTACTGTTGTTGAATAGAGTCCATCAGAACCCATTAAATGCTGCTTCTTCTAGATAGACATTTAGATTTAACAGAAATGCATAGAAATGTAACCAATGAATGTGCACCATCTACTGGTGGTTAATGGTAATAACGCTTTTTTAATGCATACAAATGCATAAGATTGAATACATATCAGTTCTTCAAGCTTAAATAAGTAGTTACTTTACAATTGTGTGCATATTATTATTATTATTGTTATTTATTTATTTTAATTGTTTTAAGTTTGTAGTTCTGCTGTTTTGGCTGATTTTTGCCTATGATCGACAACTGGTCTATCCAGCTTCAATGGACAGCCTCTTCCCTCCATGGATGAATCATGCTATGGTTTGTTCCCTATAATGTATGATACATTCTAAAAAATGTCAATTAAATAATCTTCCTTCACAATTAAATTGACCTTTTGATCCATAGACTGACAAATACGATGACTTTGTATGCTCGACTCATAGCACACTCTTGTTCTCCCGATCGTGTTTGGTAAGATCCTGGTGGAGCCACATATCTATCCTAAAACAAAGAATGGTTTGGCTGCTTTGAGATTTGTTAGTGTTGCTTACTTAGGATGGTGAGTTATGATTATGTGGGTGACTGTGCTAGTTATGCAACTATTTGCCAACAACACTAATACATTTTCTCCCTCTCTTTTAGGGTGGTTTGGGTGTATCTAACAGTGGGAATCTGGGTTTACCCTATACTGGGGCTGTTCAGCAGCTCAGGATTGACCGTCTTCTTCTTTTTTAACATGCTTGTGCTGGCGCTGCTGTACTTACTGGGACAAACTTTGAACCGTAAAGTTTGGGGTAAGAAAAGAGCAGAATCATGTTTCTGTTAGTCGTTATGTTTCTGAGTTTTATTTTCATTATATATTTTTATCTATTGGAATATTCGTGAGAAATGTTGTAGCAGCTACAGTATATAAATACTTAACCAATACCAATATACTAATTAATATTTCCTTTTACTCTCACAGGGAAAGAACATCCAAAATTTACGAGAACATGATGACACATGATTCCTGTACAAGTGCTCTGGTGAACTGGCCTTATGAATATCTGATATGAACCATTTCCAAGTGATTTGAGTGGCGTCAGTGCAGATGTCTGATGTTGCTCATTTGTAATAAGTACACTTGCATTATCATAGTTTTGTATATATATATTTTTTTATCTGTGACCACTTCTGCTAATGTAAATTTGAAACTACAATATGTATCTGATGTTATAGACATTTCTGGGAACTTGCACTGATGATGAAGCGAGTGTCCTGTCCTCTAACATTTATTGAACAAGTTAAATCAAAAACTGCATATGTGGTAATAAAAAGTCATATATATTATAATATATTAATATAATAATATATTTATTTCATACTAAATATAGTTCAGATCTATTAACATATATACTGACATACTCAAGACTTACTAATATAAAAATTATAATTAAACTTTATTTGGAGTACTTGTGCACAATGCACATTTCTTAATATTAAGCCTAAAATGTGTTTTAATGTCACTGTTGATGAGGATTGTTTGATATTTGAATAATATCAGTCTTTAAATGGAAGATATTTAAATGTGCCTAAAGTATACTTGCAATAGTTCCACTTTAGCACAATCAAATATACTTCAGTATATCTTTAGTTGGAATTCAGCACTCCTTCCGCCCAATTAAAGTACAAAATTAAGATAGTTGTTCCAATTTAGCAGACTTTAAAGGGTTAGTTCACCCAGAAATGAAAATTCTGTTATTAAGTACTCACCCTCGTGTTGTTCGAAACCCGTAAGACCTTCGTTCATCTTCGGAACACAATTTAAGATATTTTTGATGAAATATGAGGGCTCTCTGACCCGTCACTTGTGGACGTGCGTTCACGACAGTATCATGATGCGAGCGTGTGGCGGCGCTGACCCAGATCCGGCGTAATGACGTCATCACGCTGGATCTGGGTCAGCGCCGCCACATGCTCGCGTCATGATACTGTCGTGAACGCGCGTCCAAAGTGACGCAGTAGAGAC
>NW_015635541.1:23747-23827 GCF_001515625.1 Sinocyclocheilus rhinocerous
CTGCAGTCCGTTTGGTTAAAAATGATCCGAAATCAATATTTGAGCAAGTACATAACCAGCCAATGTTCAAAATGTTCAAA
>NW_015635541.1:29070-75982 GCF_001515625.1 Sinocyclocheilus rhinocerous
AATTTCTTAATATGAAATTCGAATGGTATGACAATTAGATATTAGACTGTACAGAAATTTAAATCTACTCGCTTATACACACTATATTTACATCGTCACATAATGCTGATGTTGTTAACATTAACAATTTGAGAATAAAGTATGACAATAATAATAATTTGCACGGTTTGATGTGATATGAGCTAATTTAGATTAAATCACCATTGGTAGCGCGATTTATTGTAATGCTTTTTTCCTCAGTTGGTCAGAACAAACGTGGCAGACTTGTTACTTACTTGTTCAGATGACAATATCCGGTGAAAATGCTTATTTGAGTCATATATTCCAAGTCGTAAGCTAGAATCTGTGAGTGCAAAGTATAATATCCACACCAGTGAGGTGACTGACTGCCACACATACTCTTCAGAACATTATGGCGCTTTTCCACTGCATGGTATGACTCGGCTCAGCACGGCTCAGTACGGTACGGCACGGCTCGGTTTGCGTTTCCACTGCAGTTCAGTACCGCTTTAGAGTGGGCGGGATTATTCACATGTTGTTATAGTTGTGCCGCCTCTATTGCTGCGACTCCTGAAAAACTTTTTTATTCCGCGTCGCCCCATCAAGCTCTCGCTGGATCCGCTCCTCTGCTATCAACGAGAGGAACGTCTGTTCTTCCGCAACAGAAGGAACAGACACTTTTTGGTTGTTAAAAAAAAGGTGCGCTCGTTCAAAACAGTTGCGTTCGATCCTTCGCTGGCTGTGCTGATTTAAATCTAGCGGTTCTTTTGTGTTTGTGTCGCAAGTTCAGTGACGCAGGTAGTGACGATTCTCTCCGGCCAATCCGTGATCAGCAGAGTTTACACGTCACGTTTTGGTAACGGTACGGTTCACTTGGAACCTCAACCGAGGTGGTACTAAAAAAGTACCAGGTACCAGGTACTGTACCCAGTGGAAAACCCCCCAAAAGTGAACCGTACCGAGCCGTACCGTGCCGTACCATGCAGTGGAAAAGCGCCATTAGATTCATCCGCACTGGAGCCGTGCCGACTCACAACCCACCCAAGGAAGATAATTCCGGACACAGCTGCAATTGCAGGTTTTCAAACAGAGATGGCGACAAAGAGGCAAAACTTGCGGACTGCAGCTTTAAGTATAGCAGTTTAGTCTACCAAAAGTACAACTTTTAATAAGCATATAAATATGTAAATGTATTTGTTGTATACTTAGCATGAAATAAATGCATAAAAATACATTTCAAACACATTTTAATATATTTTTCACTAAGGTAGCTGTTTTATAAATTTGTATAAAGCTCAACATTACTTTGTTAAACTGTTTATACATTATAGCTTCATATCTTAAACGGAATTGCTTCAGTTCATTTCAGATCTGTCTTTGGAAACTTTGAATTTTGGCTTAAAAATGCCAAATAATTTCTGTACATTGTGCATGTAGGAATATGTTTAATGCATTCTAATCCAAATGCTAGAAACATTCTCTACCCTAACGTTTGTTCTTCTTCATGGGAATCGGTGCTAGCATCATATAATTTCTTCTTTGTCCATTTCACCAGAGTCTATAAGAACAGATGATCCAGATGTTTTGGATATCATTTCATGAGAAAGTGCTTCAAAGTCTTTTGGTTTGGGAGGACAACGGTCTTTGCCATGTCTCATGTTTCCTTGAATAACCAGTAACCGAAGTAAAAGAAAACATGTCAGGTTTCCTTTATTAGGGTTAATCATCAGGAAGCGAAACTCATAATCATCTGGATGACTCTTCCCCTCTCAGGTTGAACTTCCTCTCAGATCTCTGTATTCTTTTATATGGTGCAGAGTGTTTGGATCTGCATCCACCAGCCCAACAGAGAGGAGTCTAATGATGAGGTGAAGTTCCTGATCGTTCATTCTCCACTGCAGGAAAACAATCAGATATCAATGTGCATCCTTCAGTCAGCAGTACGAGAACGAGATATATTTTCACATACATAGCCAACTACCTTGTTTATGTAAAGCATATTTTTTTCTTGGAAGGCATTCCCAACTTTGGCATGTATCTGTTTTGGAGACAATACAGTCAATAAACATGTAAGACAACATTCAAACCACTTTTGAGCAAAACAGCAGCATTAAAACACTCCGTTTCTCCACCTTCCTGTTCTAAAGTGATGATTGTTCAAAAAGCTACTGAATTTATTGCTTTAATGCAGTTCCAAGATGCTCAAGAAAGACTCTTCTCGAACTGCAGACAGTACAAAAACCAAACAAACACATAACATCAGCATTATGTAAGTGTTAACTCCCTCTCCACCTGCTTTTGTCATATTTTTCTCTTCTGACTAGTTCTGCTGCTTCTGCAACTTCCGCCTGCTTCTCCCAACAATAGATGTCATAGCAAGATAATCGTGTATAATTGGCTGCTGACCATTACATGCAGATTAACCAGTTTTGAAAACATTTTTAAACATTTCCTCTCACCTGACTCAGACCATGTGACATGCACTGGATGATGACAATTAGCCCCAAAGCAATCTGTAGAAAGACACATTTTAATTTTCATGAAGAATTCAGAAAAATATGTTTGCAAAAAGATACAAATTAAAGAAAAATGCATAAATGAAAGAGAAACGGTACAAATGACACACTCTAGTCTTGAATATTTAATGCTCCCCAAGGCTGCATTTATTTAATCAAAAATACAATAAAAACAGTATATTGTGAAATATTGTTACAATTTAAAAGAACAGTTTTTTGTTAATATAATTTAAAATGTAATATATATATATATATTTTATTTTTACATAAAAAATATATATAATTTGTGCTTTCATTAGAGTTCTAAACCTTAGAGCTACTGAAATACAGCCTTTGTGGCTGATAGATCTGGTGTCCCCTAAAATACTGCATGTATATTGAATTGATTTTTAGTTTATATATATCACACACCAAACACAAGCATTAAAACATGGTGATAATGCAAAAAGCTGGTAAACTTACCCCCACAATGTACAACATGAGTGTTTCTTTGTGTGTTCCTCTTGCGTGTGTTTGTCTCTGTTCAGTGCTGTGATTTATAAGAAGCTGAAAGGCCGTCATGTGAACAGAACCAGATGTGCAGGTTTAACACGTATGTCAAACTCCAGGTGACAATGCCAGACAATCATGAGCTTTCCACACACACTGACAGCTGGAAAACCACACTGACGCACAGTCCTGTGACACAATTCTGGATTACTGACGTTGTTTTTAGAGCAACAATTAGACCCCAGTGTTTTTCTTTTCTGCTTCACATTTTTGCTAGATTATTTTTTGTAGAAAAGCAGGTTTTAGCAGGGGTTTCCTCGTGTTGCTTTTTTTGTTCAGAAGAAAAGAAAGAGACAATATATACACAGTGTTGGTAAGGTTATTTGGAAATGTAATAGGTTACAGATTACAAGTTACACTATCTAAAATGTAAGAAGAAGTGTAACTATTTCAGTTAATTTAATTAGTAAAGAGGGTTTCATCAGAGGTAATGGCACATGTGAAGTGTCATTTCAGCAGTCTTACATTCATGTGATCAAAAAGACTGAGAGGTGACGCACAACATTATACTTCAAGCATCACAAACCAATCAACAAAGCACTGTGTCCTTATCAAGACCTTGTTTCATTCTGTTACACAATTCTGTAGGTTCTTCAGATCAGCATACTAGTTTAAAGCAGTTGTTTTTCGAAAGAACTTGAGAATAAAAAGTTCTTGACCTACAAGTTTTCCCTTGGCATAAACTTTTTCTTTTTAGAATCACCAAAATATAGAGCAAACACCTTATTGTAAATGCTATTTTTTTTAATGCTTCACATTTTTGCTAGATTATTTTTTGTAGAAAATCAGGTTTTAGCAGGGGTTTCCTCATGTTGCTTTTTTTGTTCAGAAGAAAAGAAAGAGACAATATATACACAGTGTTGGTAAGGTTATTTGGAAATGTAATAGGTTACAGATTACAAGTTACACTATCTAAAATGTAAGAAGAAGTGTAACTATTTCAGTTAATTTATTAAATTAATGTAACTGATTACATGCAATTACTTTTCGATTACTTTCCTAAATTTCTAATGCTTACAACTGTTAATCATTTTTAAACATGTAAACCAGGCAGGGTTAACCTTATAGTAGTACTCAACACTGATTACTGTCAGACTTTCTAAATCCTTCAGCACTTGAATTAAGATGATAATAATTTAGTTTTAAAACACACCCGCCACAAAATCAGACTTGCTTTGCAATCATTCTGAGGTTAAATACAGATTTAAAACCATAACAGGAAATAGCTACAATACTGTTTTTGAAATCAAATCTTTGTCAGGAAACACTGGCATCTAACAATGCCTTGGAAAAAACTGTTGATCTTAAAAAATAAAGCATATACATAAACCCAAATAGGAAATAAAACAGTTATCAAATAAGCATGTCCTGTGTGTGCTAAACTCCTGAAACATTCGTTTCTCATATTTTAGATTTTATTTTAAGTTGTCTTTGTTACAGTGTAATTATACATTTAAGTACTGAGTAATGTTAATTAACTCTTTTTTTATTCGAAATATTCCCAAACGTGTTAAATATATCATGAAATATCTTGATTCTCAAATATGTGTAAGCAAATGCATTTTGCACCTGTCTAGATTATGTTAGTTGATCTATAATGGGCGATGAGCAAAGTAGCCTAATAGTGTAATCTATTAACTACGCATAATAATAACTTTTTCTTTAAGTACCAGGTATGTTCCTGTCCTGAGAATACTGTATACAGTAGCAGCACTCAGAAACTTTTTGACATATGTATACTTCAAGCAAAGCGTTAGCTATGTATTGGAAGAAAGTGGAAAAGCCACAGATTATACAGTGTATCAACAACATGTCCTTTTGTTTGTCAATGAAAAGGATTACATATATTCTGAAAGGTAAAGTGTCTTTTTTTAATATTTGGAAACCATTTATATCCTTTATTTCAAGCTCAGATTTCTGTAATATAATGGAGGGAGAAAGAGATCAAATTACTTGATTCTTTTATCACCCTCAGCCACGATTTATTATTAAGCCATCAGCCATTTACCCCTTACCCCAAATTACCCCTTTTTATTTTAATTTTTTATTTGTATCCCAGGTATGTATGACTAGTACTCCCAAATTATCTTATTGTGTTGTGTTTTGAACTGACCTGTGTCCTTTTTTTCCCCTTTTCTGTTCTAAATATGTGTAAGCAAATGCATTTTGCACCTGTCTAGATTATGTTAGTTGATCTATAATGGGCGATGAGCAAAGTAGCCTAATAGTGTAATCTATTAACTACGCATAATAACCCGTCTTTTTCCTTAAGTACCAGGTATGTTCCTGTTCTGAGAATACTGTATACAGTAGCAGCACTCAGAAACTTTTTGACATATGTATACTTCAAGCAAAGCGTTAGCTATGTATTGGAAGAAAGTGGAAAAGCCACAGATTATACAGTGTATCAACAACATGTCCTTTTGTTTGTCAATGAAAAGGATTACATATATTCTGAAAGGTAAAGTGTCTTTTTTTAATATTTGGAAACCATTTATATCCTTTATTTCAAGCTCAGATTTCTGTAATATAATGGAGGGAGAAAGAGATCAAATTACTTGATTCTTTTATCACCCTCAGCCACGATTTATTATTAAGCCATCAGCCATTTACCCCTTACCCCAAATTACCCCTTTTTATTTTAATTTTTTATTTGTATCCCAGGTATGTATGACTAGTACTCCCAAATTATCTTATTGTGTTGTGTTTTGAACTGACCTGTGTCCTTTTTTTTCTTTTCTTCCCTTGTCTTTATTATTATTATTTTTTCTTTCTCTCTTTTCTTGTGTTAGTTGCTGTTTTTCTTTTAGTATTATTAATATGTAAATAAGAGATCTGATTCAACGTTACTGTATTATACTGACATAATTTATTTCTCAATAAACAAATTGTTCAAAAAGTACCAGATATTGGTGTCATGCCATAAAATATTTTTAATACGACTGACTTTGTAGCCTATTTAATGCGAACATTTACATTATCAAAGAACATTTTCACTGACTTCAGTCTGGCCAGAGTTCAAGCACAAATACTCCAATTATAATCACTGTGAAATGAATCTCTTACTTACATCGTTCGCACATCTGCACTCATCTGAACGCCTCTGATTGGTCATTGCATTCATAAGCTCAACAGAATCGTGTGTGATTGGTTATAATGCGCAGCGCTGTAAAAATGCGTCTGTCTCTGGCTCAGCGCCAACCAGCGAGCGCAGATTTGAATTTAGCAGCTGGTGATGTGCCACACTGAACGATCTAATCACGCCGGTGTGATCGTATCAAATATAAAAATATTCGGCTATTTTTTTTTCTTTTGGAAGCTGCATTCAAAATCCACTTGGCTCAAAAATCTGAGGAGGCACGTGCCCCCTCGGTTTGAATGGGCATGACGCCTCTGGTTATTATAATAGTAGGTACATGTAACGTGTAATAAGGACACCTTAATATGAAGTGTTACCTTATTTTGTAATTAAATTACGTAATTTAGTTACATGTAACTAGCCTACTTCCCAACACTGCATATAAATAAATTCAGTGAACATTCGAGAATGAAAGTGTGATAAACGAACTGTTCCTGTACAGAAAGAAAGAAAACAGTGAAATGGTAATGATACAGATGGACAGACTTTAGACCAATAAAACCAGTATCTACCTCTGAACTGGAGCATTGGCTTAATGCTTTCACACACACACACACACACACACACACACACACACACACAAAAAGGAATGTTGTCATGACAACAGAGCATTTGGTCTAAAACCATTTAGAGCATGTTAAATTCATTTTTAGAAACTGATGTGGAGCCTTTGGTGAATAAATGTATAAAACCTGCAATATTAAGATGAAGGAAGAGTTAAAAGGCAAATGGTTTATAAGAGGGATGTAATACAATAACAAATAGTGCACTGATGAAGAATGCACATTTATTTTTCACATGCATCAATATAATTAATAATCTGAAAGTACAAATCTCCATCAATAGCACACTGCCAATCTGAAGCACCCATGGGAGCCATTTTAACATTTGATGTGGACAGAATGTGGTTTGATCTATGATACTTTTCTTCTTTAGCCTTCATGGTTCTCAATTCTTCTTGTTGTTGAATATATAGCACATCTGAATACATAACAAATAGTCTTTAAAATAAACTTTAAAACAAAAAACGAGGCCAGTCAGCAGTCATCACCTAACAGGTGAACATTTCTGCCTTATTTAAAGCTTCACATAATGAGATGTTGACAGGATTGTTGCAAATCGACAGTTTTACCGTGTACAGCGAGCGTAGTTCCTTACACAAAACAGTCATTTTTAGCACTGTATGTTAATACTATGTGTTTCAGTGTGTCTATGGTCGTCGAATCTCACCAGCTCAATGAACATACTCTGGGTCACCACCAGAGGGAGGCAAAACACAGAGAGAAACCACATCAACCACATCAACCATGGGGTGCGTTTGCCGGAATCAACTATGGTAAATTCCGCCGTTACCAATCGAGGTCAACCTAGTTGGCTAACGATGCTTTTGGGAAACGCAACCCAGACCAGTTACAAAAAAACTATGGTAGAAACTCAGCCAGGTTCAACCGCAATACGTTCCATATCCGATAATGACAGCAAATGTAGGGAATATCCAATGAGTTATTGTCTGTATTTTAGTTTAATTATAAGGAGCGTGTATCAAATAGAACCTTTATTGCAATATTTAAATAATATATTAGAAATGTAGTATTATGAAACGAATTGGCATATACATTTCCACGTTAATCGAAGTCAAGAAATGTTTTAATTATAGCCTATTTTAAAGGGGAAGAAAAGCGCAGACAGACACATATAATTCTTCAAATAAAAATGCATTAACAAAGGTCTAATTTCTTAAATAAAAAATAAATACACATACATACAAAACTAATCATATAATATACTTAGCCTACATAAATACATTTTGTTTTTTCTTAGTTCCATTCGTCATATGAGTGATTCTAAAAGTTTTCTCATCAGATTCCTTTTCTCAAGTCGATGCTTGTCTTTGTGCAAGTGTAACGTAATTTCCCATGAAGTGGTCATACTAGCATCAGTTACAGGGAACTCAGTGTTACAGATTGTCATCGATTGAAATTATTTGATTAAATACCTCAAATACGAATTTCCAATAATTACAGATGCAAAACAAATGCTTCCCACTCAACATTATAAAATATTTCCACTGGAAATTAGATTAAAAACTTGTTTCCGGAGAATATTTTTCTTGTCCTGTGTGCTTCCTTTTTTGAAAAGCGCGTTGTGATTGGTCAGCTGGAGCCCATGTAACCAATCACAGCGCGCCTACCATGGAGGAAGGAATAAATGCAAGATGGCTCCTCATATAAAACCAGTCGCCTGGCTTCTCTTTTGTGATCTACAAAATTACTTTCCCCCGTTTATTCGATTAAAATACCGTTTTCGGGGAAGTGCTGAGGGCTAAACCAATCTGTACGCTGGCGTAGGTGTTACTCGGCGTCCTCGGGCGCTGTGGGAAATATTTAATAAGCGAGCAGACCGATTTTGAGGCAGTGCGCGAGAGATCGGGCCTGTCCGCGCACGCGATCCTGAACCGAACCCCGCGCCCGGATCCAAACCCGAGCAGCTCATATGGCTGTTTCAAGGTGAGTCTGTGGATAAAGGTTGATTTGCCAAAGGCAAATGTGTCTCCACAGTTGCATTTTCTAACTCTTAATAACTTACTTTTGTTATATACATTATAGGTTAAATGTATGTCAGTCGAGCTCTTTCTAACGGTCAGTGTCAAGTAACGTAATGTTATACGTAATTCCTCACAACCGAAGACTGCAGAATCAGTATAACCTCCAACAAATTGACCTGTCAAATTCTGTTATCTCATGCAGTATATCGTATATTAAGCGGTGTTTTGTGTGATGTTGCATGTGCGTTATGAATCCAACAGTTTGTGGTCTGCCATAATGATTCTACTTTATCCTGGGAAATCTCCGGTTAATGTGTAAATCCGCCGGGTGATTAGTGGACTAACACCACGCAGTATCATCCCTCTCCGGGTTGGGCACCGTCAGTAAAGACAGTTTTAACATCCAGACTGACTGAAGGCAGCACTCATTTCTCCTAATCCATCTCTTCAGTTGATGCAGTCGATTAATGTGGCGTTATATAACGCGTATGACAGGATGGTGTGAGGGAAGCTGCTAGTAGATGTCTGTTTTTACACTTACAAATTTGTTTTTTAGTAATTAAAATGTAGGCAAAGAAATAAATTAATATGAGACCCTCATGGAAAGCATCTGTTTTTCATAAGTCGGGTCGCCCCCTCATGGGCGACGCCACGTTGATCACGTGTCCAGCAATTAGTTATAATAAATTAGTAAACAAATGTAATGCAACCAGACCATTAGATAAATACGCGTCCAATGCCACTGGTGCTATTAGGAGGGAAAAAACAGAAGCTTTATTTTGCATAGAGAAAACTTTGTCATAATAAAACTTTTCTACTTTTTCATGAGATTTTGGAAAGCGAATTTCACTACACACCAAAATTAGTTTGGTGGTCTCTGATCTGAAATTGCTCAAATTCAAGTCAGTCTTATTTTTACACCGCTTTTAACTATACGCATTGTTTCAAAATAGCTATACAGAAAGTCATGAAGCTAATGATGTCTTCTGTTTGTATATCTTCCTGATGTAGCTATATCTGTAAATGTTTGTATACTCATGCAAATTAATACATAATACTGTATGAATGCAGATAAAGTTGGGTGTACTGTATATCCAACTTTACATACATATTGCTTGGTGATGGTGTAGTTTACATTTTGTGACAATATAAACAAACAAGCAGATTTATTTGCTAATTAGCACATTGCTTTGTGACTGTACTGCATGGGAAAGCTTCAGGTTTGCTTATTTATTAGTATTTGGAGTATTTGTTAAATGATGAATTTGTTTTTAAAAAAGACTGTCATATCATGATTCATGACCCTTGCAGCGTGTGAAGAAATTTTGCATCCTCGAAGTCTAGTGTGATTGTGGCTTCAGTGATGATTTTATAACATTGTACAATTGTATTGCCAGTCAGATCTTCGTTGTGTTAATTATAACATCCTGTCTCATTGTCTCCAGGTTGGAGCGGCTGTTTATCTTACTGGATACAGGTTCGACTCCTGTTACCCGTAAAGCAGCTGCTCAGCAGTTGGGAGATGTTGTTAAGCTTCACCCACATGAGCTTAATAACTTGCTATCAAAGGTGAGTGTTCAGACTAGTAGAATATCTGATTTTTATTTTCTTTTTGACATATCAGAC
Source organism: Sinocyclocheilus rhinocerous (assembly GCF_001515625.1). Taxonomy (NCBI): domain Eukaryota; kingdom Metazoa; phylum Chordata; class Actinopteri; order Cypriniformes; family Cyprinidae; genus Sinocyclocheilus; species Sinocyclocheilus rhinocerous. Next base: position 39,446 of record NW_015635541.1, read on the forward strand.
TCATCTAGTCGTTTGTAGTCTGAACAGCAAAAAACACATTAAAGAACAACGTGATTGCCTTTTTGTACTAGTAGCACCTAGGGATATGCCGGTATCAAATTCTCATGTTGCGATTAATTACTAATGCTTTTATCACGGTATACGGTGTTATCACGATATTGAAATTTAGTTTTTTTTCAAAAGTGCTGTCATAATACAGTATAACAGGTTTAATAACATTTTTCTTATAACAAAAATAACTGAACATTTAAATGCAATAAAGCAATACAGAAAAATGTATAAAGTTAAAAGTTTTACACAGATTAAAGTGCAAAAGAATTATAAAGACCAATAGGTATCACTTTACAATAAGACCTCATTAGTTAACCTTAGTTAATGCATTAACATTCACAATGAGCAATAGCTACATTTGCTACAGAAGTTATTAATCTTTGTTTAAAAAATACAAGTCTTAGTTCATGTTAGCTCATTAAATAACACAGTTGCAACTTTCGATTTTATTAACGTGTTATTAAGTATTGTAATTACCTAAGATTAATGAATGTTCGGAAGATTTTTTCATTGGCAGTTTGTTAACTAATGAATTAACCCCTGAATGAAGCCCTAATGTAAAGTGTGACCAAACAATAAAGAATCAAAACACTTTCAAACAATATCTAGGGCATGTTGTAGTCCAGATTAAAATGTAAAAAAAGATTGAAAATAAATAGCCTATTAAGTCTAAATATTTAAGTATTTGGCGCTGTGATGAACATCATAGCAAATACACAAACCTGAATGGCTATTTAAATAATTTAAACATGATTCAGAAACAGGAAGTAGTGCAGCTGCTTTGTTTACAGGGTTTCCGGGGTAACGGCTGCATTTAAATGAATTATTATTATTATTATTTCTGCAGTTTAGCGCCATCTGCTGTCAGAGAGTGAAAGTGCACTTTCATCCAGAGCGTCTCTCACATGTTCCGCCATGTGCTTCACGTCCGCCTTGTTTATGTCAGAGTGCGCATGCGTCTTTCAAGCAGCATACAGCAGTGTTGTGCATTTTGACCAGTTGATGGGAAAAGTATTCTTAAAATGCATTCAAAATTCTAAATAATTTGTAATATATAATTATTCACGGTATTTAGAAGTGCCCAAGATAACAATATCGTGCATATTCATTACCGTGATATATCGCATTACCGAATACCGGCACAAGTCTAGTAGCACCCGTTTGTATTTGTACAGGAAGAATGTCTTTCCTAGCATGCAGTGTTCCAGAATGCATGCTTGCCATCTGTTATTCACAATAGGGATGCACGATATTGGATTTTTGCCGATATGCTGATATTTTTCAACTCATTTTGGCCTATAGCCGATGCCGATATATTTCCTTTTGTTTGGAAACAACACCAAGTCTCTCCTGTGCAGAAATTATAAGCAAATTATTTTTAATTTTGCTTAGTTTTTAACAAGAACTTATTTGTTAGAATTAAATGAACAATAATGAAGTTATTTTATAATGCCAGTACATTTAAGATTTGAAAATAACTATAGGCCTAAATAAACTATATATTAATCTCTGCATTTTTGTCCAGGAAGATGCAGTGGTAACCTTAACATTTTATTTTAAGATTTAACATTTGTAAATGGTCTAAACCAAACAATTTGTAAAAATTACAAATAGTACGTGTATGTGCATTCTCAGTTTAAATGCAGCGATCCAAAGCAGTAGGGCTGTCAAAAAAAAATTCGAATTTCGAATATTTGTTGAATTTAAAATAAAAATCCACATTCGAATGCAAAAACGTTGCATTTGAATTTTAGGTGTGTCAGGCAGCCTTATCAGTGGCACACGAAATGCGACAACTCACTGCTGACGTGATCCAATCGCTAGCACACCCTGAGCACATGTGAGTTAATGTATTCCTCTTATCTGCTAGACATATCGGCATAATTTTTCATATCGGGCCGATATATTTACATTTAAAGCCATTATCGGCCGATTCCGATACTGGTCCGATAATATCGTGCATCCCTAATTCACAGTGCTCTCATATGTGATGTGAAAACATTTTGTGAACTGCTTAGACACTCTTGAATGTAAAAAAAAAAAAAGTATTTTAGCATAATTCTGACACTTTTATCATTACTATCGCAATGGTTGTAGATGCTGATTGTCTGTCTGAACTAATGGGTTAACTTTATTACTTGCAAAATGCCAGTGTAGAGCTAAAGATTGGATTTGAAAAACAAATCAGAATTGAACCAAGATTTAGACGTGCAAAACTGAACTGAAAGAATGGCTACACCCTCTTACAAAATGTGATGTGGTGGTATCAGATGGTGTTATCATGGTAGTTTGAGATGCATTACTGAATTATTTACATTTCCAAAAATCATGGCATTTTTTTTGCCCTTTTTGTTTTTTTTTTTCTTTCCCCTTTGGTGTCATGCAATCCTGTGCCTTTTAGTGGTGCTGTAACACCCTCTTTGCATGTTCTTTTTTTTGATGACTGGATTAATGATTTTAATTGTGAAAAGCTCAGAAGGTGCTACAGAGGAATAATATTAACATATAATAATAGCATATTTATAACAATAACAATAATAACATAAGCATTGAGGTAAAGGTTTGGATGGTTACTTATTTGCCTAATGTTTTGTACATTTGAACAAAGCTGCCCTTAGCTGAATTTGAACTCTTTAGGTTATTGTTCTGTTTCCTTTCCTCTGGGCTCAATAGGTTTTAACATACTTGAGGAGTCCAAATTGGGATACACGAATCGCAGCGGGACAAGCTGTTGAAGCCATAGTGAGGAATATTCCAGAATGGAACCCAGCTCCAAAGCCAAAAGACGGTGAGCTGATTAATCCCAGATTGCATTACTAGAGAACTTGATGTTTTGGGATTTTCTGTCTGATATTTACGTAAAGGCACGTTGTTGTGGTAACTAGTTACGTAGATTTATTTTATTTTTTTGTGTGATTTTTATCAAGGCTGTTTAATGCAAATCAACACCAGTTTGATCCAGCAGTGGTAATGCCACGTGGCACATTAAAAGCTAACAAGACTTAAGCTTCTGTCTAATGATTGTCTTGAGTAGAGAAAGTGCTTTAATACATGTTGTTTTTCTCAGAGGTGTGTGCAGAAGATATGTCACCAGAGGACATCTCCTCAGACAGGCTGAGTTTCTACAGGTTTGATATCTCCCATCTGCTCAAGCACGGAGCATCGCTGCTCAGCTCTGCAGGTGCTGAATTTGAGCTGCAAGAAGACAAGACAGGTAGGGTTATATCTCTCATATGTGTATGTTAACACTGCAGATTTGTAACGTTCATGCTGTTATTACACTTATTTGTACTTGGGGTTGAGGTTTGTTCAATTTCTCAACATCAACTCATCCCGCACCTTTTGTACCACAGAAGTATATGATCTTAAATGCATCTAGGACTAATTCATTGTTGCCTATGAGCAGAACGTAAAAAGAAATTTGTATGTTTGGATACGATTAAATTTGATTGTAGTAAGGAAATTAGCATTTGTTCATTTGACATTCTTTGTTATAGAGGTGGATAAGAGGTGCAGGTGATTAAATGTACCTTTATTTGCATGTCAGTATGGAAGAAATTTGATGAAGTTTGTCATCTCCATCTTTCCATGCACACCTTGTTTTTTTTCTATTTCATATGTGGTGTTAGTTATTAACTTGTGAATGATACCTCATTGAGGAGTGCTGTTACTTTTCTATGCAAGTGATTAATTTTTTTTATGTGGTGGACAGAAAAATGGGTGATATTGAGAGACCAGAATATTATAGAGTTTTGACTTGGATTGCAAAGCAAACACCTAGAACACCCTTGTTGGTGATGACTTTTGTTTTGCAATTCTTACTCATGATTGCATTCTGTTCTCAGGTGAGATAGATCCCAAAGAGCGTTTGGCTCGGCAGAGGAAACAGTTACAGAAGAAGTTGGGATTGGATATGGGTGCAGCGATCGGCATGGACACAGAGGAGCTTTTTAATGATGAGGACCTGGAGGATGCCTGCGCTTCCAGTACCAACAGATCACAGCCTGGTAAAAGCCTGGGCTGTCACTTCTCACGCAACCATTTGGTGAGTGGTGCTGGAATCTCTTACAAATGCCAAACGCTTCAGAAAGCTTACAGTTTTAAGGCTGACATTAGAGGAGATGGTGAACATGCATAAATCACTGCAACTATTGCTCAGCACTGATACCAGGTGTAAAAGGGCCCTTACTGTATTAAAATGTTCAATTGGAAGTTCAGTTTTGTGTTCTCCCCTTCAGCCGGCTGCAGAGCTCATAGATTCAGAGTTTCGTCCAGGCATGAGCAATCGACAGAAGAACAAAGCCAAGAGGATGGCAAAACTTGTGGCAAAGCAGAGATCCAGAGACGTGGATCCTAACGAGAAGAGGTAGAGATGTCATGCTAATCAGCTTTGTATTTCCTTCTAACATGTTATTGCTTGCTTTTTAAGTCAGTATTAAATAAAAATGGACATTTAACTTCTATTTATTAGCTACTTTTGGGTATATTGACTTGTTAAATAGCCAGGGACAAAGAGGCTGCAAATGTTTTATATTACAGCATTTTAAAGATGACAGCAATCAAGAAACTATATGGATCATAAACTCTAGATTTAAAGGGAATCTGTTTTTTATACAGGAATCACAGTTGTGTCACACAAAGTTGATTATTCTTGTGCAAAGCCACGTAAAACAATGTAGGCTGAGGGTTTAAGGTCACTCTGCAGCATTGCATTGCATTTACACAGAAAGCTGCAAAATCGCTTCTGATACTAGGTTATCATACCTGCTATTTCTATTTTTGTTAGTGGGTGAAAGTAGACATGTTCTAAAACTTATGGATCATAAACTCTAGATTTAAAGGGAATCTGTTTTTTATACAGGAATCACAGTTGTCACACAAAGTTGATTATTCTTGTGCAAAGCCACGTAAAACAATGTAGGCTGAGGGTTTAAGGTCACTCTGCAGCATTGCATTGCATTTACACAGAAAGCTGCAAAATCGCTTCTGATACTAGGTTATCATACCTGCTATTTCTATTTTTGTTAGTGGGTGAAAGTAGACATGTTCTAAAACAGCTTTTATGCTTTTCACAGCCACCTTCACTTTTCAAAGATTTGCACTCCTAGAGATGAATTGAAAATCATTTTCGGAATCAGATCGTGATGTGCCTGAAGACTCCCTGCCCTATAAACAGTGTTTCATGTTGAAGATAATGACTGTTTATGGGGGTGTGGGCGGTCAGTCTGACCACTGCTCTTATGTTTCCTTGCCACAGCAATGACAGTTTTGAGGGAGAGCCAGAGGAGAAGCGCCGGAAAACCACAAATGTAGTCATTGAGCAGCCAGCAACCGACAGCAAAGTCTTAATTGATAATGTTCCTGATAACTCCAGTTTATTTGAGGAGGTGTGAGACATGCACACATGCTTGTTTTTTCTTCCACACATTGAGCTGTTAACATTCAACTGTCAGCTGTGTCTGTCTATATGTATATGTATATGTGTGTATATATGTATGTGTGTGTGTGTGTATATGTATATAAATATGTATGTATTTTTCTTTTTGTTTTGTTTCACAGACTCAGGAATGGCCCCTGGAAAGCTTCTGTGATGAACTGTGCAATGACCTCTTCAACCCCTCGTGGGAGGTACTGAAAAACACATTAAATAGAACTAAGCAATTATAACTAAAATTCGGTAAAAAAAAAAAAAAAGTTTCTTACAAAACGTATTTGCTCTAAAATGGCTGCAAGACAAGGAGGGATCATACAACTAATCTAATCATTCAGTGCTTAGGAAAATTAATGGCCCAATAAAAAGTGCATTAAAATATTGCCATATTACACAATGTTGCATAACTTTTATATTGCCATCTATATCATTGTGAATATATCATAAATATTTAATATATCTCCCAGCCCTAGTTGAGACTGCACATTATCATCATTAATCATTAGAATTATTTTAAAGTATAAAAGTATTTTTTATTACTATCAAAGTGAATTATTTTGCGTTGGCTTTTTTGTATTGTCAATTTTCATTTTAATTTTTAGTAAATTTGTGCTTTTATTTATTTTGCATTTAGCTTTTTTATTTTGGTTTAGTGTTATTTATTGATTGTAGTACTACTTTAAACTTTTACTTAGTTTTTCTCAGTCGCTTTGGTGCATTTCTCGAATCATCCTTAATATTTGCAAAGAAGTATGTGCATTTCTCAAAACAATTCGTACAAACAGCACCACAAAATGGATTACCTGCAAAAGCCTGTAACTTTCTCAAAATCTTTAGTTCATCTCTCAAAAGTAAGTATTTGTCAATGAACAAATCAGTGCCATCAGAACACGTGCTTAGTCACGTTGTCAATTTTAACAGTGCACTTTGTTAGTATTACCTGATGTAAACTATGGCAACATTTTGGATGACAGTTACTGTATTGAACAGTATGCCATATGCTTATGTATGCCATATATCCATTTCAAAAGTACAAATTTACACATTACTGCATGTGGGATATTGATTGAAAAAGACTGGATAGGATTCACAGTTACACTTTTACTAGTGGTCTGACAAAAAAAAAAAACACATTACAACGTTATTGTGATATAGAAAAGAAAAAGAAATATTGGCACAAATGCGAAAATAACAAATCATAAAGTCCATTGTCAGAATAACTCGTGTTGTCCTCTGTCTATATGTGCTTTCCAATTGAAGGTTCATGAGATGTACCTTTGAGCTATTTCAGAGAACTGGTTTATAATTGGTTGATCTACATTCTCTTCATTTGTGAAAGTCAAGATTCACCTCCACAATTCATGGCAATCTAAATCTAATAGAAATGTGTAGAAAATATGCTTGACCGTTTATGAACTAGATCAACCATTTTGCATGTAATTGCTTATACGATGAACTAATGACTAGATGTTTTGAGGGGTAAGACTATTGCAAAGAGAACTATATAATACATTTTGAGCAACATGAAATTAGCAACTGATAATGTAGGAAACCGCAGACAAATATACATAATCATTTGCATGAATGTACCAAAGCAATCACCTTGTTCAAAAGAATGAGAAACTGCTTTTATGATGTGCACAAGTGACTAGATGATGTGTAGGTTGAACAAGTAGTTTTGAGAATTTCATTTCTGATTCGAGAAATGCACCAAAGCGACTGAGAAAAACGAAACAGTTAGTTGCTTAATTTAAGATTGTTTTTTTTAATCAAATATTTATTAGTGCTGTCAAACGATTAATTGCATCCAAAATAAAAGTTTGTTTACATAATATATGTGTGTATACTGTGTATATATACATTGTGTATATATAAATACACACACATACAGTATATATTTTGAAAATATTTCCATATTAATTGATATTATATATAAATATTTTAAATGTATAAACATATTTTTCTTAAATCTATACATGCATGTGTGTGTGTATTTATATATACATAATAAATATACACAGTTCACACACATTTTGTAAACAAAACCTTTTATTTTGGATGCGATTAATCGCTATTAATCGTTTGATGGTGCTTATATTTATATTTTATTTTAGCTTTTTTCAAATAAAGTTTTTTTTTTTTTTTTTTTTTAAGTAATATTTTATTTTTGGTAAAAACAGTGTTGACATCATAGGACAGAGAAGGAAGTGGTATCGACAAAGAACCTCCACTTGGGAATCGAATGCGGGTTGCCGGAGATGTAGTTGCGCTACATGTTGCCGCACTAACCACAAGGCCATTAGAAAATAATTTTTAATAGTTTCAATTCTAGTTAAAAACAATACTAATGCCTGCTGGTTGTGTGCTTTTTGAGACAAATCAGTTTGCATTTACATGTGAACTGAAGCAATGAAAACTATTACTTGTATGTGCGTTTACAGTGAAAGGGGTACTGGTTGGTCAGTGAGCTTTTGTTTGTTATTTTTAGATTCGTCACGGTGCCGGCACGGGACTGAGGGAAGTGCTGAAGTGTCACGGTACTGGTGGAGGAAAGACTGTTGGCAGTACAGCAGAACAGGTGTTCATTGGACATTATCACTGTCAGAGTTTAAGTTCAGTGTGTGATGTTTGATTCCTTCTACATCCTCAGATGGAGCGACAGCACCAGGAGTGGCTGGAGGATTTGGTCATCCGGCTTTTGTGCATCTTTGCTCTAGACAGATTCGGAGACTTTGTGTCAGATGAGGTTTGTCATCTTTTTCCCAACTTCTGAATTATTTTCTATTAACACCTTCTGCCCCCTAGTGGTTGGACAAGACTGACATTTGAACCTGTACTTGCGTGTAAATGTGTTGACGTCACTATTGAACAGTTTTTTTTTAAAGAAAGAAATGGTTTGTCAGAATAAAAATGCATTTATGAGCGTGTGTTTTTTTTTTATTATTTTATTTTTTTTTTTTGGTATATTAAAAATGGGCGTTATTTTTAATTAGTGTAAGCCTGTTTCTTCCTTAAAGAAAGACTGGAAATATTTTTTCCATTTTATTTATGGCAAGGCTTTCATTTTCTTGGTTTCATCTTGAAGCATTTATTTTTTCTTATTTTTCCAGGTGGTTGCACCTGTCAGAGAGACGTGTGCCCAGACTCTGGGTGTGGCCTTGAGGCACATGGCGAACAGTGGCTTTGCCATGACTGTGGACATTCTGCTCAAGCTGCTAACTGAAGACCAGTGGGAGGTTCGACACGGAGGCCTACTGGGCATCAAATATGCTCTTGCTATCAGACAGGTGGAGAGGATTTAGATTCGTATTGGCTGAGATTGAAAGTGACATTCTAGATGCTGCAGTGTTTAACTTGTGGTTGACTTTCACATCTTGCTGACCCTCAGGATTTGATCACTGAGCTGCTGCCCCGGGTTCTTCCTGCCATTACAGAAGGCCTGCGGGATCTGGATGATGATGTTCGTGCAGTGGCAGCAGCAGCTTTGATCCCAGTGGTGGATGGATTGGTTCAATTGCAGCCTGCTAAGGTCTGAGCTGAATGTTAATTCGAATTTGACAGCTAGTTCAGATATAATAGCCAATGCGGATATATCGAGAGCATGTCTTATCAACAGATGCTGAAAATCTTAAAATAGTCCAATATTGGACAGTTGGTTTGTCACTGCCAGTGTCTGTGCTTACAGCACTCTGCATGTGATAACTCCTAATTTTCCAACACAGTTAAATCAGTCTAAAGGCCCTGATATACTCGCATAGAAGTTTTTTCATTTAGTGGTTAAAAGAAATTGAAATGACCAACTTCAGTTTCAACCTGAAAACAGCTCTCCAGTATGTTCTTGATGGACTGAACAATAGAAATAAATCAGAGAAGATTTCAATGTCCGAGAAGGCGGAGGTCTAGACCACTTCTCTACCTATTACGTAATAACCATGGACCAATGGTAGTTTGAAGGTGTTTACCAGCCAAAGCACTTTCTGGAAAGTTTGCTTTCACAAGTTGTTTTGAACTCCTGAAACAAATTTCATTTTAGCCTGATTTTGTTTGAAATGGTGTCAAAGTTCTTTGTTTTTTGTTTTTTTTGCTTGAATTACATTGGGGACTTTCACATCTAGCACTTATTATGTGCAGCAATTGCTCTGGGGTAATGCCTCCATATCTATAACCTACATGTCTACTTTATAGGTTCCTTTCATTGTGGACACACTGTGGAATGCCCTGCTGGAGCTGGATGATCTCACAGCTTCGACTAACAGCATCATGACCCTCCTGTCCTCCCTGCTCACTTACCCACAGGTCCGCCAGTGCAGGTGAGATTTCTCTATTGAAATCTCTATTGGAGCTCTCATGTTCATTGCAGTGTTTCCCATTCATTAACCAGACTGTGGCGGCCCGCTTTGGTCATTGTGTTTCCTGCCATTGCTTTGGCAAAGTGTCTGTCAAATGAACTAAGTGTAATATGGCTGTATCCCCTCATCAAGTCTGTTTGCGCTGCGTGTTTCAAAATGAAGCGCGCACTTCATTCAGGCGATCAGCTCGTGATACGGTGTTTGCCGCGGCTCCGTTCACAGTGAATGCAGTGAACTCGGTTTTTGAATGTGCTGTGAGTTTAGCGCGCATCTGGGAACGCAACAGCCACCAGTTACTGTTTTCACATTAGCATAATTTTCAACATTTTAATGGGCAAATGTTTACAGTATTTAACTAGATTTGTAATGAGACGTAGGGCTGCTCGATTATGGCAAGAAACATAATCACGATTATTTTGGTCAATGTTGTAATCACGGTTATTTAACACGATTATGAGGAGGCCATATGACAAACTTTATATGAGTGATTTATTTAAAGATAGTGATACATATCAAATATATATTTCCTGTAAGTAAGGTTGCTATGATATCTACGTTGTAGAGACCAGCGGAATTTCACAATTCTCAATACCACAGCAGAGTATTAGGTAACTATCCTATTAATAACAAATAAACAAACAAAAAGTCCTCAAAATTATTGAAAACAATTAAACTGTCAGTAATAAAAAAGCAAAGGACAAATACAATAGAATAAAAAGATACAAATGAAACAAACTGTGCTTTAATGTTTATGATGTTACTGCAAGTCTCAAGCAGTTTACAGCCTACTACAGAAATGAATAATCAAATGTAAAATAAAACAGCGTAGTCTTCACTGTAGGAATTAAACTTTCTTTGTTTCTTATTAAAGCTAAAAAGTCCTTCAGTGGAGAGCAGTGTGTGATTTTTGAATTTGTCTTTTGTTGTTTGATATTAAGCACACAGTCGCAGCAGGAAAATAGCCTGCTGTCACTTTAAGAGCTGCACGGATCCAATTTACCGCTACACGCGTATTTTCATTCTCAACTCTTTGTTCATTTATTACATGACCGACAAATGTATACATGAATAATCACTAAGCGCCGTATTTTAACACATTTTTGCACGTATTTTACCATTTAGGCGCACACCTTGAGCTAAAAGATGACTTTACATGTCCGTGTTCTGCTCCGTCTCTGAGCGCATATAACGTTATCTTCCTGAGGAGCAGCGTGAGTTCTCTTTCACGCTTTTAAAAACATGAATAAATCTAATATACTTCAATAAATCAAGCACGTCCCATTTTGCAAAAGTCACGTTACATAATTTTACTTACTTGCATGTGAAATTGGGCTTTTATGGAGGAACGAAAGCGCAGCACTGGAAAGGGGGCGGAATGGGGCGCAATAATCATTTTATCTCGATTATTGTGTTTTCATAATCGTTGGAGGCCGAAATCGACGCATTTGTGAACCTGTTTTCACTGAAGCTGGAGTTTTCCGCCATAATAAAAGCTCTACTGCCGTTTCCGTCAAAATAAAAGCTCGTAGGTTTATCTCTTGCAAGCGAGGACTAAAATTAACAAACGTGCACAAAGAAAATAGCCTACTGTACAGGCAGAGCAAGCTCACTGTATATTTGAAGAAAAATGTAAATATTGGGGTGGGGGTTTATATGAATGTCTTTTGAAACTTGAAGTTTCTATGCCATTTTTTCCCTCCGTTCCATAAGTGCCACCTGCTGTCAGAGTGAAATTTAGCCTTTCTACTGTTTGTTTTATGCAGGTTTTAGCATAATTTCACAAAGCTCAGGCCGTTCTGTTTTTGCTTCAAATGTTGAAATGATGCAATCAAATTGAAATAAAAAAAACTGCTCATGCTACAAGTGTGTAGCATCTTTGTTTATATCATGATTAAAATGCAGTGGTTGGTTCTAATTTTAAATTGCATTGATCCCTAGAGGGGCCGAGGTCCACCCACCACAGTCTCACAAAATCCTGTCGGAAACACTGCATTGCTATTAATACCACATTTTCTTACAATGATAAAAGGGAAGCTAAAACCCAGTTTTTTTTTCATTCCCAGCACGCACCAGTCTCTCACAGTGTTGGTTCCTCGAGTATGGCCATTCCTGAGACACACAATCGCTTCTGTTCGTCGGGCTGCCCTAGAGACCCTCTTTACATTGCTTTCCAAAGCTGACCAGGTTGGATAATCTGTGTGAAGGATTAGCAAAATCAAAATATGCAGTGTTTGACATTTGACATCAGTTTCAAGTATTATTTCTTTCCTGTTTCCTGCTCTGATTTATGCTTTTCCCTCCAGAGTTGTGCATTGTGGCTGAATCCCATCATGCAGGACATGTTAAGACACATCTTTCAGTCCTGCATCCTGGAGAGCAACCAGGAGATCCTTGAGTTGATACAGAAGGTATTTCTTACTCTGTTCCACTCTTTGAATGTTTTATATGATTGATATGTTACTTAGTTTATTCATATTTTGATGGTTTTCTAGGTGTGGGGGGAGTTGTTGCGACAGGCCCCGCAGCAGTATGTGGTGGCGACCAGCTGTCCTTGGATGGGTGCCTGGCTCTGTTTGATGATGCAAGCGTCACACATCCCAATCGACCCCAACATGCTGCTGGACGTTAAAGCACGCTTAAAGGTCTAAATCTTTACCTGTACTTCACTGGAATAAAGAATCAGTTTGATCTTATACAGCACATGCTGCATCTGTTGGTTTTACATAAATGACCATATTGTGTTTAAAGAAAAGAATACTTTTGTTTAGCAGCAATGCATTAAATTGATCAAAAGTGGCAATAAAGGCTTTTGCTTTTTTATTTTTTTTATTTTCAAATAAATGCTGTTCTTTTGAAGTTACTGTTCATTGAAGAATCCTTACAAAAATATTAAACACCTTTTCAACATAATAAATGTGTTTTGAGCAGCAAATCAGCATATTAGAATGATTATATAACACAAAAATTCAGCTTTGACATCACAGGAATAAATTACATTTGAAAGTGTATTAAGATTTCACAATATTACAGTATTTTTGATGATATAAATGCAGCCATGGTGAGCAAAAGATATTTTCAAAAACATTAAAATCTTACCAAGCCCAAGTTTGTACATGTGCTACAAACTTTCTGCCTGTCTAAAAGTAATAAGTACAGATATGACTCAAAGATCGCAGATTTTACACTCTAGATTAGTGCTCACCAGATTGAGAAAGTGCTTTCCAGTTTTTTTTTTCTTTCTTTCTTATACAGTATGCATCAGACAGTCGGCGAACGGACTGTGGGAGGTCTGTGGGAGGTCTGTGGGCATGCTGTCTGAGGCTGAGACTAATCCATCCTACAGCCTTCACACTTCCCACTCATCCAAAAGCAGATCTGCTCTGAGCTTCATTCTGTTATTCCGCAGGAGAAGGCTACTGGAAAGACCAGACAGGGATCTGTTCCAGTCAAGGAAATGGTCCAGGAGTACATCGGTGGAGCGGAGACGATTACCGAAGACCCTGCCACGCGAGACTATGTGGTGACACGTGCACGTCTAATGGCTGCAAAGTGTGTGGGGGAAAAAATTCTTTAAACTTTTTTTGTTTCTCTGTGCCATATGTGCAACTGACTACTTTTGCGTTCTCCTAGGCTGTTGGGGGCGCTGTGCAGTTGTATTTGTGACCCACGGTTGAATAGCTCTTCTCAGGAACTCCGGCCTGCCGAGTCTCTAGCACAACTTTTACTGTTCCATCTCAATTCCAAATCGGCCCTGCAGCGGATTGCGGTTTCCATGGTGATCTGTGAGTGGGCAGGCCTTCAGAAGGTGAGAACGGGAGAGGGTCAATCTCAAGTTTATTTTGAAACATGTTAATGACTGTTAGTGCTGTCCTACATCACAGGAGTGTGAGCTGCTGTCCAGCGTGGTTCAGCCCCGATTGCTGGTCATTCTCTCAGAGCAACTCTACTACGACGAGATCGCAATTCCTTTTACTCGCATGCAGAACGAATGTAAACAGCTCATAGCGCTGCTGGCTGACGCCCACATTGACGTGAGAGAACGAATCAACTCCACTGTATTCACCGTTGATCAGGCTAATGAGCTGGTTAGTAGAAGACACTTAACAGATACAAAAACTACAGTTCTAAAGCATTCTTATTTAATTACAAGAATAAGGTCTGTTCTCACCAGTTAATCAATTACACTGTAATAATAATAATAATAATAATAATAATCATAATAATAATTATTAATGTTAAATGTTATCTTTATACTATTGTTATTACTACATTAATAAATAATATAATATTGGTAATACATTTATAATTGTTAAAATAATTATAATTATATTAAATATTATTTTATTTTTATTACAGTTTTTATTTATATTAATATAGTATAATATAATAATGGTTAAATATGATATATTTACATTATTATTGTTATTAGTACATTCATAAATAATAAAATATTGTGTAAAACATTTAAAATTAATCATTTCTAAAATTATTATATTTATATTTGTTATAGTTATCATTTATATTAAAATAGTGTATAATAATAATAATATGAAGTATACATTTATAATTTCTAAAATTATTATTTTATATTTTTTTTGTTATATTTTATTTATATTAAGTGTATAATAGTAATATAATTAAAATAAAGTATTATTATTGTTATTATTATTACATTTAACATGTGTAGAATTTATATAGATGTCAAAAGGATGCCAAAACTCTAGAGCTCTTTTCCAAAACCATGTGGCCTTTGTGAAGGCAATACCATAATGCTTTGTGATAATCTCAGCAGAAAAAAAAATCCATACATTTTCAGTAAGACAGGGGATAGCAAGGCAACTAAGTAGAGCCTGTATGTGTACTGTATGCCACATTGAATTAATGTCTCCAAAATGACTAGTTTTCATCCCCTAATTCTCTCTAGGTGACAACCATCTTCTCAGAATGCACCTCCTCTCTGAACCTCAAATCACGTCAGTTCCAGCTGCTGGACAGCAAAAGGTTGCAGGCTCGTTCCACTGTGTGCGAGACCAGTGCAGAGTGGCAGCAGCTGCAGCTGAGAGTTCATACCTTCACTGCCTGCGCTGTGGTTGGACTTGCCATGTTGCCGGATAAACTCAATCCTGTTGTCAGGCCCCTGATGGTGGCGGCCCGCCGCGAAGAGAACACGCTCGTCCAGGGTTATGCAGCCTCCAACATTGCCCGCCTGCTGCAGCTGTGCGCTGCCAGATCTCCCTGCCCGAATGCCAAGATCGTGAAGAATCTCTGCAGCTCGGTGTGTGTAGATCCAATGCTCACCCCTAGTGCTGCATGTCCTGTCCCGCCAGCTAGCACTCCAGCAATACAAGAGAGCAGTAAAGGTAAGAGAAAGACCGTATCTCCGATTTCCATATAACATATTTTCATTAGCTATATTTATGAAACATGATCAGACCGAATTTGTGCGTAAATTTACATTTACATTTAATCATTTAGCAGACGCTTTTATCCAAAGCGACTTACAAATGAGAACAATAGAAGCAATCAGACCAACGAGAGAACAACAGTATACAAGTGCCATGACAAGTCTCAGTTAGTCCAGCACAGTACACATAGCTAGGTTTTTTTATTTTTATTATTATTAATAGAATGGAACAGAATAGAATAGGTAAGTGCTAGTATTAATTAGTTGGTCAGGTGCTGGCAAAAAAAGATGTGTCTTTAGATGTTTTTTTGAAAATGGCTAAAGACTCAGCTGTTCGAATTGAGATTGGGAGGTCATTCCACCAGCCGGGCACAGTCCAGGAAAATGTCCGTGAGAGTGATTTTGTGTCTCTTTGGGATGGCACCACAAGGCCATCACTTGCAGAACGCAAGCTTCTGGAGGGCGCATAAGTTTGAACTGCTACCAAATTGTTTGTAAAGTGTCTCAATTTAATGGAACATTTAAGTGAAGTATTTATATTTGATTTCTACTAATTCTACTGTTAAGGTCCATTCTGGCCCATTTAAAATACATTTTATAAAATATAAAAAAAAACAAAAAACAATTTTTTTTTTAAAATTTGGCAATCATATTTGTTAATCATTGATAATGTCCAGAAAGAAATATTTTGGTGCATCCTATTTAATTTGCATGTTGCGGTTTAATTTTAAAATGTGAGCCCTGTTGTTTCAGGGGTTTTAGAGGTGTTGTATTTAATCTATCCTGCAGCATCTGTGGCAGAGAAGGATGCGATGCATCACATGGTGAACAAGTCAAAGGGCATCATCACCCTTTACCGGCATCAGAAAGCAGCTTTTGCCATCACCAGTAAGAGAGGACCCACACCAAAAGCCCCCAAAACTACCAACAATGACCTGCCCCTCGGAGGCAGCATTACCACAGAAACAGATGAGGTATTTACAGCATTATAATTAGCATCTTTACTGTGTTCTTTTCAGTGATCTCATATGAGTCGCTGTGTAATCCTAACCTAGAGCAAGAAGCCATGTCTTATCCAGAGGAGAGGGGCAGAGTTCTGCTTGATGACAGTTGCCAGGCATTTTGGTAAAGAGTTGACCAAAGCGTTGCCATATCTGTGGGAGTCCATGACCGGTCTGCTGAGGAATGCGCTGGATGCTCAGGGATTTGGTATGTCTGCTTTAACTTTGTTCGTAACCTTTTTTGTTTCCCCAGTGGAGTTTTTGATTAAAATGAATTGAGATTTATGAAAAGCTCTTTATAGTTCAGATTAATGTTTCTTAAAGTAGCAGTTCACCAAAAATAAAAAAAATATTAAAATGTGCTCACCTTCAAGGCATCCAAGATGTAGATGAGTTGAGAACAGATTTGGAGAAATGTAGCATTACATCACTTGTTCACCAATGGATCCTCTGCAGTGAATTGGTGCCGGAAAATGGGAAATAAGTGTTCCTTAGCGTGTTTGTAATAAATCCAATCAATAAGGCGTTTTCACTTTAAATCACAGCTTTAGGCCAAATTATGAGTCCGTAATCCTCCAGTTTCCCCACAGTTTCTTCCAGTGAAAAAGTCATTTTCCTGTTGTCCTCTCACATTAAAATTCGTATTTGAACTGTTTTCAGTTATAAACAGTGCTTGTGCATATGTCTCTCCTGATTCAGACAAGACAACTTTTTCCACTAGTGGAAGCAATATTATAGACGGAGGACTCATATTTCAGCAAATAGCAGCAGTTTGAAGTTTAAAAATGTTTTAATGATATATTTTGTGACAGTCAAAATGAAATAACTAAATTGCAATGAATTGTTCATCTGTCTTGCATTTATCAGTCATCATTTATTTGTGAAATCGCTCTGTGATCATTATCTACAAATATAAAAAATGTCAATATTTCTTGGATCTACAGTCATTTTTATAATGAACGAATTAAGATGATGACGTCTTTAGTCCAGCCCTTTTTACCTTTATCTGGCTGACGCGCATCACCCACGGCAAAATGGCGGCGGCAGCCAGGAGGCATTGAGTATACCTCGCGGAGCTCCTCTTGAAGACTCCCATAGCGATTTATTGTTTTCTCCGCGGCAAAAGTGTGTTCTGCGCTCTACTGTGATCGCACTTCCCGGATTAGGCAAAGGAAAGTATCCTCGACATTATGTGACTAGCAGACAGTCGTTGAGACACTGCAGGGAAAACAATGCAAGTGAGTAGTTCCAAAACCTGAATTGGATTAACGGAGTGGGAGCCTCCAGCCTTGTATATACCAGCGCCTAAGAAGTCCCGGGAAATGTGTACCAGACTATTAAAAAAAGGAGTCGTGAGTACAATTCAGACTGCTGTGGATGACTGTTTGACTTGACTGTTGACTGTTTTTGATAGGGGATTTTTTATTTTTATTTTTTTTTTGCTTCTCTTCTAATATTTTGACTCTTTGAACTATTTGCTGTGGATTGCTTACTGTTTGAGCTACTGCTTGGTTTTTGAACTGGACTAATATTTTTTTTTCTCTCCTCTTTTTGTAGCCTATTTTTTGGCTGGACAATTTTGAACTGATTTTGGTGTTTGTTTTTTTTCCCCTCTTTAATCAAAAGTCTTTATCAGACACTTTTTCATTTTCTCACTTCTGAATATACATATTTGAATGCAATTCTATGTGTCCTGTTGTGTTGAATGAGTTGTGTTTTCTATTGAAAGGTGATTATTATTGGTATTATTGCATTGATTGCTGGTGCAAAATCCTTACCATTAAGTTACGGGTTTTTTTATAAGACAAATCAGACTGCAAGAGATCTTTTGTACGTTTTCTCTACTAGAAACCTAATTACTGACAGAAATCCTGTCTGGCACCCCAGCAAAATACCCAAACAAAAGAGTGGGAAAACGTTACAATTTGTTCATTACAAACATGCAGCTTTTTTGTTTATTGTGGTGCCTTTATCATATTGAACTCATTCTGACGGCTCCCATTCACTGCAGAGGATCCATTGGTGAGCAAGTGATGTAATGCTAAATTTATTCAAACCTGTTCCAATGAAGAAATAAACTCATCTACATCTTAAATGGACTGAGGATAAATTTACATTTTTGGGTAAACTATTCCTTTAGTACCGGGGTGCCCAAACTCGGTCCTGGAGGGCCGGTGTCCTGCAGAGTTTAGCTCCAACTTGCCTCAACACACCTGACTGGAAGTTTCTAGTATGACTAGTAAGAGCTTGATTAGCTGGTTCAGGTGTGTCTAATTGGGGTTGGAGCTAAACTCTGCAGGACACCGGCCCTTCCAGCCAGTTGTTGAAGCAGGGAGACTCGGTTGCTCAGGAGCTTGTGAACTCTCTGCAGGTGCTGGAGGTCACAGCAGGAGCCATGTCCCAAGAACTCAACCCTTTAGTATGGACACACACACACACACACACACACACACTTACAACATTCAAGAACAACTAGTATCACTACATGAATAGTGGCAGTTTTAACCGGTCTCCTGTTGCCTCTATATATGCAGTTGATGGAGCAGTTGCCTCTCCTGTGCACCTGTCTGCAACATCCATACACAGCCGTACGTCACATGGCTGCGCGCTGTGTGGGCGTGCTCAGCAAGATCGCTACTATGGAGACCATGAATGTGTTCCTGGAACATGTGCTTCCCTGGTTGGGTGCTATTGATGACAGCACCAAGCAGGAGGGAGCCATCGAAGCCCTGGCCTGTATCCTCTGCATGTCACAAATGAAAATCAAGCTCTTTTCTTGTATTAAAAGTGCCTTTGTATTTCACGTAGGTGTTAAATTATAATGCTTCCTAAATTCTTAGAAATAGATTAAGGCATACTACCAGTTTGGGGTCAGTAAGATTATTATTATTATTATTAGTAGTAGTAGTGGTGGTAGTAGTAGTAGTAGTAAGAAATTAGGAAATTTTTCAGTAAGGATACATTTAATGGATTAAAATTGACATTAAATACATTTGTAATGTTATAAAAAAATTCTATTTCAAATAAATCTATTTTCATATAATGTTTCTTGAGGTGCAAATCAGCATATTAGAATGATTTCTGAAGGATCATGTGACACTGAAGACTGGAGTAATGATGCTGAAAATTCAGTTTTGCTGTCACTTTAAAATGTATTAAAATAGGAAACTATTCAATTGTAATATTTCATATTACTGTTTTTCCTGTATTTTTGATCAAATAAATGCAGCCTTGATGATCTTAAGAGACTTCAAAAAATAAAATCTTACCGACCTCAGACTTTCAATCACTAGTGTACAAACGTTTAAAGTGTGTACAGTGGCGTTCAGAACACAGATATCATCCTGAGCACAGCGTCCAGGTGTGATGGAGCAGTTGGATGTGGATATTGTGCCCTACATCGTGCTGTTGGTGGTCCCCGTGTTGGGCCGTATGAGTGACCCCTGTGACAGCGTGCGATTCATGGCCACGCAGTGCTTTGCAACCCTGATCCGACTGCTTCCTCTTGAGGTGAGCGATCAGTAACGAGCATAATCCAGCATTCATGCATCTCATATTTTCTAATAATGCAAGACTTTCAGCTGAGAGTTTGAGGGATGTTGAGGCATGTCTGTTCTCAGTCCGGTGGAACTCATCACTTTGTTGCATAACTTCTGTGCAGCTATTTTCCTTTTCATCTTAGTTTTTTTTTTTCTTTCAGGCTGGAATCCCAGACCCGCCGTCTATGTCTGAAGATCTAATTCGACAGAAGGCCAGAGAACGACACTTCCTCGAGCAGCTGCTTGATGGAAGGAAACTGGAAAATTATAAGATTCCTGTGCCCATCAAAGCAGAGCTCAGGAAATACCAACAGGTGTCTTTGCTTTTCACGATTCTGTCAATGGAAGTGTCTTTATTTTAATTTTTTGGCAAATCCAGAGATTGAAATGAGGCTAGTAACTGTAATTAACAAAAAGGTCTGACTAGTGCTGGGCGGTATGACCAAAAATTGATATCACAGTATTTTTCAAAATTATACCAGTTTCACGGTACATGACGGTATTTTTTTTCATGCATGACCGGGTGTTAACCATATTTTCTACTGATTGAGAGAGGAAATACTGCAGTATATTGACTTAGAATGCCCTATTTTACTGTCATGATGAGTGAATATTGTCAAAAAATACCTCACTAAATAGTGACTAACGTGACATACACTATTGCGGTATTTTAAAAATTCATATCATAACAAAAATAAACATAGGTATTCAGTATGAACCGGTATACCGCCCAGCACTAGGTCTGACTGCATAAATTGCTGGTGATTTGAATCGGACTTTGTTTCTGAACTTCGTCCTGCTCTCTTTTGTAGGATGGAGTGAACTGGCTGGCATTTTTGAACAAGTACAAGCTTCATGGGATCTTGTGTGATGATATGGGTCTGGGTAAGACCCTACAGTCTATCTGTATTCTGGCAGGCGATCATTTCCTCAGGTACACCCCAAACCAACTTTATCCTTCCCGGGGCTTTGCAGCATTTCTATATAGTTAAAATGCAAGACTTTATTTGACCTGCTAAACTGTGTTGCTGCATGTGTGCAGGGCTCAGGAGTACGCCAGGTCAAAGGCTCCCGACTGTTGCCCTTTGCCCTCCATAGTTGTGTGTCCACCCACCCTGACAGGACACTGGGTGGATGAGGTCGGGAAGTTCTGCTCTAAAGAGTATCTCAATCCTTTGCACTATACTGGCCCCCCTACGGAAAGAGCATGGTATCATCATAAGAAATTGCTTGTTAAATAAATATTGACTTTAATAAAAATTTAATAGGAAATGCATGTGCAATTTTCTGTTTCATTCTATGCAGGTTGCAGCACCAGGTGAAGAAACACAATCTTGTTGTTGCCTCGTATGATGTCGTTAGAAATGACATTGACTTTTTCAGGTAACAACTTGTTAGTTACATGTTTATAATTCTTCATATACAGTGGGATGAAAGAAAGTGTCATTGTTTCAATGTTATTTTCTCATACAGGGATATTAAATTTAATTACTGTATCCTTGACGAGGGTCACGTCATAAAGAATGGAAAGACCAAACTTTCTAAAGCGATCAAGCAGTTAACTGCCAACTACAGAATAATCCTCTCAGGAACGCCCATTCAGGTGAGAATTGAACTCTTGGATGGCTTGTATACGGTACTGTTCAAAAGCTTGGGGTCAGTAAAAACAATAATATTGGCAAAGGAGAATGCTCAGAAGACATTACTCCAGTCTTCAGTGTCACATGATCCTTCAGAAATCGTTCTTTTGATGCTCAAGAAACATTTCTTCTTATCAGTGATTAAAACGATGCATTTTTTTTTAGAATTCATTAATGAATAGAAAGTTCATAAGAACAGCATTCATTTGAAATAGAATTATAAATGCCTTTCTGTCACTTTTGGTGAATTTAATGTCTTTGCTGAATAAAGTATTCAGTTATTTAAAAAAAATCTTACTGACCTAAACCTCATGATAGTGTGCCTTTTTAGATTTTGCTGACATGTACATGAATTTTGGCTAAACCAGTCAAGTTTGAATTTGACAAGCTAATGCCTGTACTTGTGTTTTCCTGTCTCTGTAGAACAATGTTCTGGAGTTGTGGTCTCTCTTTGACTTCCTGATGCCAGGCTTTCTTGGCACTGAGCGTCAGTTTGCTGCCCGCTACGGGAAGCCCATCCTCGCCAGTCGAGATGCTAAAAGTTCCTCACGTGAACAGGAAGCAGGTGTGATTTATTTTTATTTTTTTTACATCTCTGTCTCCTCATTGTAGGACTACAGCCTTCTCAGTCGGAAGCTTTTCTTCAACCTTTTATGCTTCGTACTAAGGGAATCACTTAGACTGTACCCTATTATAAGACTATGAAGGATTCTTTACGTTGTGAAAATAATGTTTTGATGTGTTTTTCAGGTGTGCTGGCAATGGAAGCGCTGCATAGACAGGTTCTGCCCTTCTTACTGAGGAGAATGAAGGATGATGTGCTTCAAGATCTGCCACCCAAGATCATACAAGATTACTACTGTAACCTCAGTCCTCTACAGGTACAAAGCACAGGATGTTTATCATGGATGTGGCTGGTGATCACAGCAAGATTCTGTGATTTCATTGTGTCAGAGGGGATCTGTACAGTGCCACTACAAACCGTGCATAGTTCACTTTAGCTTTCTTAGTAGCAATCAAAAAACATTAAAACCCTTCAGTTAATATGAATTCAATTTCTTATTCTATTAAAAAAGAATTTTTTTTTTTTAAATTATTAGTTACATAATAGATAAACAGACAAACTGAATGCACATTAGGGATGTAACGGTATGAAAATTTCTTATCACGATTATAGATTAGTTACATATAACTTTTGTTCTTTCACCTGTGCCTGCTCAGGTTCAACTGTATGAGGACTTTGCAAAGTCTCGTGCAAAGGTGAACGTGGATGACGTTATTTCCACTGCGTCTATGCAAGAGGAGGAAGAGAAACCCAAATTAAAGGCCACCGGACACGTCTTCCAGGTTGATCCCAGGAAGTCTTATAAGAGCACAAGATCATCCTCCTCTCAGTCGAATAGTCTGTAATGTTTGTGTTGGATGTTTCAGGCTCTGCAGTATCTGAGGAAGCTGTGTAATCACCCAGCACTGGTGCTGACCCCTCAACACCCAGAGTACAAACACATCACAGAACAGCTGAGCAGCCAGCACTCCAACCTCAGAGACATTCTGCACGCCCCAAAACTCTCAGCCCTCAAACAGGTGCGTCCACTTATCTATACTTTTTTTTTAATATATCATTGAAATCAGCCAATATCATTCTTAAAAATTCAAATTTTTAAGCCAATTGATTAATAATTAATATCAGCCAATATTGAGTTTTTATTTTTTTTAATCAGCCACATTTGTAAATCCTTTTTTTCCATTTTCGTCAAATGATCATCAAATGCCATCTAGTGTAAAATACAAACAGACAACACCGTAGTAACAGCAGCATGTATTTATTTTTGCTCTGTAGCTGCTGTTGGACTGTGGACTGGGTTCTGCTGGAGCAGCTGATGGCGGCACAGAGGCTGTGGTGGCCCAGCACCGCATTCTGATCTTCTGCCAGCTGAAGAGCATGCTGGACATCGTGGAGCAGGATCTGCTCAAAGCACAGCTACCCACAGTCACCTACCTCAGGCTGGATGGAAGCGTTCAGGCCGGCCTCAGACACTCCATAGTCTCTAGGTGAAACAGCCACGCAAACTACCCTGGAAATATTTCATCTAATGGGCAGTTCGATGTGGGTCGCTATATGGGATTTATTATTATAATTTTTTTTTTCCTTCTACAGGTTCAATAATGACCCATCCATAGATGTTCTGCTGCTCACTACCCATGTGGGTGGGCTAGGTTTGAATCTGACTGGAGCAGATACCGTTGTGTTTGTGGAGCATGACTGGAACCCCATGAGAGACTTGCAGGCCATGGATCGAGCACACCGAATAGGACAGGTATGGAAGAATTGTTTTGTTTTGGGTGTGTGCGTGTGTGTTTCTGTTTTGCTTTTTTTATTAATGTTTCGTTGTTCCCTTTTTTTTGTAGTTACCCACTTCAGTATTCATTTATTAATCTCGTGACATTTCCACAAAAATCACATTCTGTCTTGTCTATTTATACTTAAGTCATGTTGCAAAAATAGGGAAAAATCTGATTTTTGGGCCACATGTAAACTGTGAACCTTTGCATTCATACCACATGCATGTCTGTGTGTTTCAGAAACGTGTGGTGAATGTGTATCGTCTCATCACACGGGGCACGCTGGAGGAGAAGATTATGGGTCTGCAGAAATTTAAGATGACCATTGCAAATACAGTCATCAGCCAAGAGAACGCCAGCCTGCAGACCAGCACTCCAACCTCAGAGACATTCTGCACGCCCCAAAACTCTCAGCCCTCAAACAGGTGCGTCCACTTATCTATACTACCAAAACATGCCCTTGTTATATTTGTTGTTATTTATTTGTTTTATATATATATATATATATATATACAGTATATACAGTATATAGCCTAGCTTTATTATGTTTTTCTCCGCTGGCAGAAGTGCTGCAGGTGCATGATGTGATATGACCATGTGAATCCTCATGTTCTGTTGTTTGCTGCTTTTTGCGCATGTAAGGAAAACTTGAAATCGCATCATATGACCCCTTTAAATTTAGTTGTATCAAATTTAAGGCCTTAAAAAGTCTTAAATTGTACAAGAAAGTCTTAATTATGATTTCAAGATTGTCTTAAATTTGGGGACGGAAAGACCAGAATAGCGATATGCTGAATGTGACGATTAAACTTAAAAAGGCTATGAAATATGAGCGCTGCAGGTTCAGAGTCTGGTGCTGTGCTGCTTTGTGTTCTGCTGTTACCGGGGAAACAGTGATATTTCTACCAAACGCTCCACCTGCTGTCAGAATGAATGAGCATTTTGAATGTGCTGTTTTTTTCTTCCAAAGTCAGCATGATTCCAAATGTGATATTGATTTTATACAACAGTTCAATATTTGGTGTAACAGAATATGTTGACATGCTTTAATGTTCAAAAAACACATTATTTTTCAAATACTGTACATTATTGTAGGTCTTCTATGCCCCGCCTCTCTCAAACGCTTCGTTTTCTACAAAGTCCCTCCTTCCGTCAAGCGCAGTCTGCTCTGATCGGCCAATCACAATGCACTGGGTCAGCTGGCCAAACACCACAAGCACGCGTCGGAAATGTAACGCCCCTTACCATAATCGCGAGCTTCATCTTTCAAAATAAATGTAAAGACGGTAAATAATGTCATTAGTTTTACCATCAGTTCAAGCCCGAAAGGGGAACAGAGTCGCGTGACAGACACAGTGATGATTTAAGGTACCTTTTCATTTTTAAAATAATTTCAAACATCCATTTTCAATGTTTTATGTTTAAAATGTCAAAACATTATTTATGCATTTGTAACTGCAGGTTAAAGTATTTCATGTCCCTCAGAGCTGCGTTAAACAGTGTGTAAATGCATCTAAATGCCACTTCTAATGCAGCCTCTGTGTTTCCTCTGCATTGCAAAGATAAATTTTGTTGATACTGATTTAATTTGCTTGGTAACAACTCAAATGCAAGAATTTGACTCAAAAGATGGTGCACACTTTTAGAAAAAATGGCTTAAAGGTAAAAATGCCCATAAAACTTGTTGGAAATTATTAATTTCTAGGGATGTAACGATTCACTCAACTCACGATTCGATTCGATTCGATTCACGATTTTTTTTATTATTTCTTTTTTTTTACAAAATGAGATTTAAGACAAATTATAAATTAAATGTGTCCTTTTATTATTGCTTGGACAAAATGCTGCACATTTCTTTGTGAAATTGAAATATAACACTATATATACTAATATAGAAATGGCTTAAAGGTAAAAATGCCCATAAAACTGGTTGGAAATGATTAATTTCTATCACCTGCTGTGAACTGACCACACAGAATATGAAGAATATCAAAAAATTCAGGAGTCAGCTGTCGGCACAATTAGAGATGAGATATCAGCACAATAACACACTCGGCAAAATATTGTCTAATTATCGTTATCGATAAAATCATGAGGCAGCGCTGCCCTAAACGCTAGTTTTCCACATGAATATCTGCACATACATTAATTGAATACCAGGGATTGACAAATGCACATTCATACTGATGCTTGGTGTTGATGTTTAGGATAATAAAGCAGAGAAGAGCGAGGCGGCAGCGTCGTCATCCTCTGGTCAAGCCAGTATGAAGTCTGTTCTGGATGGGCTGGGCGACCTGTGGGACCAGCAGCAGTACGAGAAAGAATACGACCTGGACAGCTTCATGCACTCACTTAAATGAGCCCAGTTCAACATGCACAACCAGAAATGACTTGAAGCCGTCTGATTGGACAAACGGAGAGATGTGCGCAAGCACTGTAGCCTTAAACACTCCAGTCTAACGCTCGTCTTACAGCTCTTCCTCTTCCTGTAGGTTCTTACAATTCGCTCGAGATTTGAGATCTAAAACTGTCCGTTATTAATGCGTCACTGGAGGAAGTCTTTAAGCTAATCTTACAAAGTTGAGTGTTGTACAGATGACAACATTTGAACCTCAGGATTTCCAGAACTCACCATCAGTATCCGTGATGACAGTATTTCAGAAATGAATGAAGGGAGCTGGTGAGACCAGAACTGGAACGCACTGAAACGCTTCCACAGAATGACTTTAACGGTTCATCCAGACCACTAGGAGGCGCTTGACTAACTCCTGTAGGATTATGAAGGGCTTGTAGCTGCTGCTCCATCAGAAGTCTTACATGCACTGACTGAGATCTTTAGGTACAGCTGGAAGAGCAGCAGGACAATGGCCTCGGAAACATTGTAGAGTTTTAAAAGGAAAAGATAAACTAAATATTTCTGTTATTTGCCTTTTTTGGGTAAGCTGGTAGAATTTTAATAAATTCTAACGAGCTCTCTTTAAAATGCCTTGTCTGTGTCTGTCTGCATTTATGGAGTATTTAAATGTCATGTATTACAGAATTAATTGAAGTGTGTATATAATATGCCAATATGTACATTATGCCAAAATAAATAAAATAAAATAATCCATCTAGCAAATTACACCAAAAAAAAAACAAAAAAAACATGACACTTAGATGCTTCATTATATCTGGTATAGCTGCTCATGTTTATATGTTATTTTAATGTATTATTTTTAAACAGCAGCCAGGTAAAATTACATTGCAAGAGCCCTCCAAAAATTCAGCCACTGAAACCGGTAAAAAAATATACAGGCCATGTATTTTTTTTTTTGCAAAAAATATCTAAAAAATAATGAAAAAATTTCTCAGTACAAAGGCTACATTACTACTGGAAGGTACTAGCACGTCGAGTAAACACAGTAGAAAATGATTTTAGTGAATCACAATGCTCGCAATGAAAATAAAGCTGAATGAAATTTTTCTTTTTTACAAACAGTACAAACAGTATTGCACATTACAACAAAGAGGTTCTCAGCCTTTAAAAAAGGGACTAATTCAAGTCTCGGGTGAGTAGAAGGCCACCACATCAGCGACGACGCATCTGGGGCTTGAAAGTTGAAACGTTTCATATCTTTCCAGCTTCCCAAATGAACATTCTTTTCTCTCCATCTTGCCAAAAATCATAACTATTCTGTTATCCCGAAACGAACAAATCGGGGCATGTGCGCTTTACAAAACAAAGGGGAACACATCATTTCACCAAACATAAAAATATAACGAACAGAAGATTTTCAGCATAGGTCTGATTGCAAATATATAAAAACTAAGTAGTATGTTTATAAGCACCTGACGGCCTGTTGACCCTATAGAATATATATATTTATGTCAAATATATATATTTTATAATAGTAATAAGATCAGATGTTTGTTTGTGGAACGCTGTGCTGTCGCAGCAGGGACAGCTTCCTACAGTATTAAAATAATACAGCTCGAACTCCTTCAGTTGTTTTTGTTTTTAATAGTTTTTTTCCAAAAATAAAAGTAAAAGCAAATAAGCATGACAAAAATAAAATTAAGCATCTGTTAAATCTTTTTTTTCTCTCTAGCAGAATTAAATTAATATATATATAGTCTTTATTTGAATAAACTTACTTAGAAAATATCAATCTCTCTCCTATTATATTTCAAAATTGAGGTATTGCAAAAGATTAGTCAGTCAGAAAGCACACATTTTTCTATTTAAAAAACAAAACAAAACAACGCTGACTGTTCAACCATCCAAATACAAAGAGTAGTGCATAACAAATCTACTACACAGAAGGAACAAACAGAGAAAAATCTGGGCAGGGAAAGAAATATCTCAAACACACCCAGAATTCACCATCATTGGGATCAGGGTTACCCACAATCCTTTTTCTCCATCGGTACAAAAGTATTGTTCGCGTGTGTCGTTTTTTCAGACTAACGAACTAAACGTGCCAACCTAAAGCTGGCCGTTTTTTTTTTTTGACTCTCGAAAAAAAAAGCAGCCAAGACGCGAATCTGGATATAAATGCAGCGGTTACGTGAGGTAATTCCGCCCGCCGTATCTCTAAATTAGGTAACGTTAAGTGATTTCGAGCCAGTGTTCGCTTATTCTCCCAGAGTCACCGGTCGGACACAGTATTGTGAATCGTCGGCGAGTAACGTAGTGTAATTGGTCGTTTCGAGTCGGACAGCTCTTTGGTTCTGGCGGGACGCTAACTAGCAGAAGTGGACCGTATGTTTACATACGCTAGTTTCACAGGACGTTCCATGTCAGACATCAATAACAGTTCAAGCGAATCACAGTTCTAGGCGTCGTCTAACCGAACTACATAGTGTATAAAAATTGCACAATTCTATGAACAATCACTGCAAAAATGACTTCACCTGTTAGAAGACATTTCGCTAGAAGATCCTACATCTAACTGGGTTGAGCGGTTCTGTCATCCGGCTGGTCTCAAGTTTTTTCTTTTTTTTTTCTTTTTTTCGCAGTAGGCCTATTCCTGTCATGCCCAGTTTGTGCCCTGTGGAAGCTTATTTCTGCCAAAAAATAAAAGACTTTTTAAACTCACAATTCTGAGTTTATATCTCACAACTGTGAGAAGTTGAACTGTAATTGCAAGTTTATAAGAAATAAACGTGCAATTCTGAGAAAAGTCAGAATTGTGAGATATAAACAAAAAAGTCAGAATTATGCAAAGAAAAAAATTTGTGAGCTTGCGAGTTTCCACCATGGAATACAAAAAAAATTAACAATTCTGACTTTGCCAAAAAATAAATACAAACAAAAATAAATAAATACAAATCAGAAGACAATAAAAAAGAATAAAAAATAAAGAGGTAATTGCGACTTTTTATCTCACAATTCAAAATTTTTTCTCTAAATTTCGAGTTTATATCTCACAATTTAGACTTTTGCTTTAGGTTTATCTCGCAACTGTAATTTGACATCTTGCAATTCTACGTTTATATCGCACAATTCTGACACTTTTTTTCTTCACAATTTTGAGAAGAAAAGTCAGGATTGTCAGATATAAACTCTCAATTGTGAGAAAAAGTCAGAATTGTGATCTTGTTTTTGCCATGGAATACAAAAAAATGTAACAAACTTTTTATCTAACGATGCTGACTTCTTTTCCTCGTAATTGCGAGTTTATATCTCAGAATTCAAACTTTTCCCCGCTCACAATTCTGAATTTGTCAATTTTTCCCCTCACAAGTCAGATTTGTGAGATAAAAAGATGCAATTAGCTTTTTTATTTCTGATTCTGTGGAGGAAATAAGCTTCCGTAGTGCTCCACATCGCTCACCCATTGTGGGGGAAATGAAAGTGAGACCCGATTTTACAGCATGCATCGCAGACTCATTTGACATGCAGTTTCGGAGAGACCCTTCGGAGCGCTCGTTCGCCTGAATAAAGTATGACGGTATGGACTCATACCATGGATTTAGCAGCAAAAGCTATTGCAGCATTACATGAAGATAATACTAAAAACTCGTAAAAAATTAAGCCTAAAAAACCGAAGCGAACAGAAAGAGATGCATGCATGAGGTATTACTATTCATTTCAACATGGAGAGCAAATGGCGTTTTACTCTTAATAACGCAAGTTTTTTTTTTTTTTTTTAACAGCTCACTTAAACATGATTTTCGTAATGAATTCATTTTACCTTTTAGTAACTTTTTTTGTCGTCATCTAGGGGGGAATTTCCTACCACTCTGTTTTTCAC
The DNA here is from genome assembly GCF_001515625.1 of Sinocyclocheilus rhinocerous. Lineage (NCBI taxonomy): Eukaryota > Metazoa > Chordata > Actinopteri > Cypriniformes > Cyprinidae > Sinocyclocheilus > Sinocyclocheilus rhinocerous. Next base: position 69,440 of record NW_015635541.1, read on the forward strand.
AATAAGTGCATGCTTCTTTAAAACGTCTGACACCCAAAATGTATTATCTATGTGTATATAGATAAATACAGCCTTTTTGTAAATGCACTGTATATATTATATATATATATATATATATATTTTTTATTATTTAATCAAAACAACCCAACTGTCTCACACTGCCTAATGTTACCTACATGGAGCACTAAAGCGATCAAACGAAGGATAATGAGAGAATTAAAGCACAACATCCTGACAAGTGTTAACATCGACTGTTTGTGCCAAAGTGCAACGTTTGAGCACGCAGACTCAAAATTCATATTTTCCTAAGTGTTTGTAAGCAGAGAATATAGTGGACAGAGATACCATGATATTTGTTTTCTAAAACAAACGATGAGGGTGGAGATCCGTGTGCGGTCACTGGTCATGGTGTTGAAGGTGTTGGGTGGGTGGAGAGGGTGTTGTGCCGCTTGCCATCAGCTCCAGTGGAAGGACACATGCCGAGGTCGATCTCCGCCCTCCTTCACCAGCGGTTTGTGGAACTCTCGGCCGGCGCGCGAGTGGATGCTCGCCCAGCAGTACTCGCAGTAATACTGCAGACAGGTGACGTTGGCACAGAAAAAAGGGGCGAACTTTCCTCCGCAGCGAGCGCCCTGACATTCATCGCACATCTGATCGTCCAGCACGTACGGCTTCACCTCCACCTGTGGACATGGGCAGAGAGAGCGATTATACGTTTCTAAAAACACATACATATAGACGGTTTTAACGGAAACAACATAAATAAACGTTACTGCACATGCACGCTTTTGTGGCCCAAACTTAACTTCCGGTAGACTTTCGCAAAGAATCAATAACAACAGTAAGGTCCCTCTACAGTAGACTATTTCTGATTACAAGCAAAATATGTTTGCTGCGTAGTAATATAAAAACACCAGCGCTACATTTTGATTTTGAAACGCGCAGTGTTCATGTTTATTCAGCGAAGTCAAAGCCTTTTGGAAAATCTATTTGTGGTGGTCTGTTTTGATATTGTGGCGAGCCGCCACAAATAAATCAATGTATGGGAAACACTGCATCCCACAGCAAAAAACCTGAGCCCAGCTTCAGTCTACTCATCACCTCAACTTTAAATGCATTGGTAGTCGGCGCCACTGGCCAGACCAATAAACCAACACAGACCGGAAGTGTGCGTGTGTGCCCGATGAAACCGTCTAGAAGTAAAACTGTTCGAATGTTTGGGGTTAGCAAGTTTTTTTTTTGGGGGGGGGAAATTAATACTTTTATTCAGCAAGGATGCTTTACATTGATCAAAAGTGACAGTAAAGATATTTATGTTACAAAAGCTGTCTATTACAAATAAATGCTGTATCACACAGACAGACAGACAGACAGACAGAATGCATGAACAGGTTTATATATATTTATTCATCATATATTTATTTATATTTTTTAGATATGATATATAAAAATCTTATAATATTATTATATATAATTTAACAATATTTAAAATATGAAACGGTAATACTAACCGTGGGGTATTTTATCACGATTTATCGTCAGACCGGTAATCGTTACATCCCTAATGCACATATATAAATATATAAACTGATTTATATATTTTTATTCATCATATATTATGTATAGTATTTATATTATATATACATTTATATTATAAGTGCTGTCAATCGATTGAAAAAAATTTTACTAATTAATCACATATTTTTCTGAAATTAATCTAGATTAATCATGATTAATCCCACCTGACATTAAAGATTTTAAATATACTTTTTTATTTCTATAATTTTACATTCAATCTTCAAATTAAATGTAGAAAAAAGATAAGGACAGCATATTTTTAAAAAGATGTTTAATAGCATCTTTTTTTTTATGACTGAAGGCGAGTGTCGCTGGTACCAATACTACTGTTGTCTCTATGAAATAGTTTTTTCCCCCTAATATTTAACCATTAACTATATTTTATGCTGACTTTAACATTACAGTAGAATTGAGAGCTATCAATTTTAACATTTATTAGACTTTAAAAAAGAACAAACAAAATAACACCTTCTAATTTAGGTGAATTTAAAATAATCTTCACATAAACCCATTATAATAAATGTCATTCCTGTGCCCCTCAGCAAGTAGGAAATATAGAAGCAGCAGTTGTGAGTGGGTTGTGAGCCAACCCTAGCTCCGCCCCTGCGTTAAATATTTTTAACGCCGTTAAACTAGAAAAATGAATCGCCTGCATTAACAGGCTAATTTTGGCAGCACTCCTTTTCTATATAGTTTGTAATGTTTACATATTTTAGTAATATATATGTAATATTTAAGATTATAATTTTTTTTGTTTTATATATTTAGATAGAAGAACTAAATGCATTAACGGGTTTAACAAAGCAAACTTAAAATCTCTACATTTACCCATCAAACCTTGCTAACTACCCCCTAAGAATCACTGTGGTAGATGATGTCTACTACTGACTTTAGTTTCTAAATTCACATTTACACTAACAGCTCAAAATGAACTAGTATTTGAGGATGTGTCATGTAGATGGAGGGGTGATTCTGGTGAGCATCTAGTTTTAGTCCAGTGGCCATCAGCTATTTACTTCTGAATAACATTCCCAAAACAGTCCAGTAAGTCCAGTGTGTACATATGCGCACAGGAATAGCATGGAGCTATAATTAACAAACGCCACGTCTGAGACTTCAAATGGCTGTCAGGCCTCCAGAAGCCCATGGTCATGTTGATTACACACAGTCTGCTCTGGGGTTTCCACAGTCTGTATTGTTGGCCGTATGGAAACGGCCTGCAGGAAAACCACGGTACAGAAACTGCCACTATGCAATCACATCACAATTACAGTTAAAAAAGTACAGTATAAACCTCTTCTGGGACTCGTCTAGTCAATACGGCATTCATAGCATTCTGCAAATTTTTTAAATGGCCCATGATTATGCAGATTTACAGTTTGTAAAGAGTCTTTGACACCACTGCTCTTCAGTGCATCTCATGCAAACAGTCTGGTAAACTCTGGCTGTGTTTTGAAAGGTCAAGCGGCGTCAAAGTTCAAATCGTTTCAAGTAAAATGTCACATTATAAAGTGTTGCTGACTGTATCGCTGTAGCTTAATGCTTCATTGTATAACGTTCAGTGCACTAGGACCAGTGTTATTTTAGTATAATTGAGAGACCACTATAGTTTTTAATCAATATTTTGAATTAGTTTTTATTTTTATATTTTTGATTTTATATTTATATTTTTTTGTAGTTATTTTTATTTTATATTTACATTTTATATATTTTTTCCATTTCATTGTAATTTTAGTTAAAATTTAAGTAATTGTATTGTGCTTTTGTTATTTTAATTATTGTTTTTAATATCAATAGTTTTTATTTCAGTTTTAATATTTTAGTACATCAACGTAAACTAAACATACATACATATACATATATATTTTTATTTTTACTTTATTTCAGTATTATTTTATTTCATGTATTGTCATTTTTATAGTTTTAGATTTATTTTCATAACCCTGATTAGGAGTTATGAATAGAATTTTGCTATTAAATCAGCTGTCTTCTGCATCGTGTAGAATGACAAACATTGCAGCTCACTCACCCGTTTGTCAATGTCATTATGCTGCAGCTGGACAAATCTGGCGCTGATGGCAGCGATGTAGCTCTGCTGATTGGAGAAGGCCACTCGGCCCGCACCTTTAGGGTATTTGAGTTCTGGGTCAGTGTCAATGCCGGCGTAACACACACCTCCATACAGTCGGTCCATGATCATAGCCAGCTCCACTAAACACACACAGAGCAGAAACACGCCATTATACAGAATATGATGGTAATGCACAAGATTACAATAAATGACATATTAAAAATTTGGGAGGACAACAAGAGAGATTCACCTGCTCGTAGAGGTCGTGGAACGCCTCCCACAAAAATGGTCTTGCGTGGGTCGAGAGGCTGAGAGCCATCCATCACGAAATCACTGTCACTCAGGTTCCACGGGCGAATCTGGACCTGAGAACGAAAAACTGTTCATCTCTAGCAGAAATTCAATGCAACAGGTATGTTTTAAGACCTAGTAGGGCCAAACTAGTTTTCTGTGAGAAAGTGATTTTGTGCATCTCAAATCTACCCTGTAAATTATATTAGCTTATTACACCAATTATTATTTATATATAACCTGCAGAAGGAAGAGCATGAGAGATGAGACAATCTCTGGCTGCACAGAGTCAGACTGCAGCCAAGACCAGAAGAGCTCAGAACACAGGAAGCACATAACCGCTGCTGACGGCAGACACTGAACTGAGTCTGCATGTGGAGGAATAAAGACAACCAGTTTGAAACTAACAGTAACCATTCACTCATTCTGGTGATCAGAGGACTTAATCTCATGATGCATATGTAAATACACACTTAACATGCATTTAGAGAGCACATATGCGGTCTGTGAATTCCTGACGTCTATCATTCTCAAGCCCTTCTGAAGGAGTGTTTTTCCTCTATAACACTGCAGTTTGACAACATCAGGATCAGAGCCAGCAGAAAGACCAGAGGGAAGAAAAGAACAAGGCATTCTGCCGCAGGGAAAGAGAGTAAACGAGTGTAAGGAGTCGAAAGAACAGAGAAATATCAACAACCTTGGGAAATTTAGTCAAAGGCATCAAAAGAAATCAGAGGAGTGTGTTGAGAGAGATTCATGAACAAGCATCAGATTTAAGAGTGCCAGAGGTTTCATCATTACAGCTTAAATATAATAAATAAATAAATAAAAAGTAATTTCAGATTGGATTATTCTACTCAATTAGAGATTATGATGAATGATAAAGATGTCTGAAAGAAATGTGTCTTCATGGAATTATTAAAAGTAAACATTTAAATATAATATTAAATATACTTAAATTAAAATATATTTAATAATAATAATTATTATTATCTCCTGAGTTTAAATATAATAACTAAATCCCTAAAAATACATTCAGATGGGATTATTCTAGTCAATTAGAAATTATGATGAATAATAACAAAGATATTTGAGAGATTTTTGTCTTCATGGAATTATTAAATCATGTAAAGAAATTTAAATGTAATAACATGCATAAATATATAATTAAATATATTTTACATACTAAATATATTTTTAAATATATATTTAAAACTATGTTTTAACTTAATAAATTATTTACCATTTTTATGCTTGCAAAAAAACAATTAATCAGAATAAGCAGCAACTTTTGAATGGTTTGTAGTAAAAACAATGGCTTTTGTTATGCTTGTTTTGTCTTCATGGAATTATTAAATCATGTAAAGAAATTTAAATGTAATAACATGCATAAATATATAATTAAATATATTTTACATACTAAATATATTTTTTAATATATATTTAAAACTATGTTTTAACTTAATAAATTATTTACCATTTTTATGCTTGCAAAAAAACAATTAATCAGAATAAGCAGCAACTTTTGAATGGTTTGTAGTAAAAACAATGGCTTTTGTTATGCTTGTGTAATTCCTGCATCCTCCAGCAGGGGCTAATTGGACCATGTTAACCAGCTAAACCTTGGCTTCACTTCCTTCCTGCTTTCCAGCTGGTTTCTGAACAGAAGGAGCTCTTAAATAAATCTCAGCGTTACTGATAAGCGTATAACAGCACCTGAAGAAGGCATTTAACCCTATTTAATGTGTTTCGAGCCTCAGCGCTGACCTCAGCCCTGCCCACTGTGAGTCATGATGCTTTACACAACACTGGACGGAAAAATGACCAGCATCTTCCATTCACTCAGTCTGGATCAGTGTTTCATATGAGCTGGAGGAACAATGAGCACATCTGCAAACAGCAGTTACACACGGTGACTGGACAGCGCAGGCATGAGGACTACTGCAGTCCAAATAAATAAAATCCATAAGTGCAGACCATTTTACAGAGCAGAAATCTCATAAATGAAGAAAAATACAGTGGCCTCAAAAAGTACTTGGACACGTACACCGTTCTTAATGTGTGAAATCACTGCATTATATAACAAAACATCAAACCATGTGACTTTTTTTTCATAATAACCTCACCAGACATTTTCATCACGGAGCACAGGACTTTTAACTATAAAATTCTAGAATTTTTTTTAATTAATTTAATTCATTTTTAATTAATAGCATATATGACACATGGATTTCTTTCATTCAGTTAAATATTTTAATTCAAATTCTTTACATAATAATAATAATAATAATAACAACTTCATTAATAATAATTTAATTCAATATAATCATTATACATTTTTATATACAGTCATGGCCAAAAATATCGGCACCCTTGGTAAATATGATCAAAGAAGGCTGTGAAAATTAATCTGCATTGTTAATCCTTTTGATCTTTTATTAAAAAAATTAACAAAAATCTAACCTTTCATTGGATAATAAGAATTTAAAATGGGGGGAAATATCATTATGAAATAAATGTTTTTCTCATATAAAAAACCAATGTGCCAATGTGTATTAGAGAAAAACATTTATTTCATAATGATATTTCCCCCCATTTTAAAT
>NW_015635541.1:76325-100394 GCF_001515625.1 Sinocyclocheilus rhinocerous
TATGAGTAAAATATCTGTGAAGTATATTCCCATTCATATTTACAATTTTGAGCATACCAGGGTGATTATGAACATGAACCTTAATCATCCATCACAATGAGAAAAACCAAAGAATATATTTCTGATGTGCAGCAAAAGATAATTGAGCTTCACAAATTAGTGAAGTGGCTTTAAGAAAAGAGCTAGAGCAGTGAAAATTCCCATTTCCACCATCAGGGCAATAATTAAGAATTTCCAATCAACATAAAATGTTACGAAACTGCCTGGAAGAGGACGTGTGTCTATATCGTCCTAATACATGGTGAGGAGGAGAGTTTGAGTGGCTAAAGACTCCAAGGACCACAGCTGGAGAATTGCAGAAAATAGTTGAGTCTCGGGGTCAGAAAACCTTAAAAAAAAATTGTCAAACAGCACCTACACCACATATTATTTGGGAGGGTTTCAAGAAAAATTCTCCAAGCTCACCCAAAAACAAACTCCAGCATATTCAGTTATCAGACACGACTGGAACTTCAAATGGGACTGGCTTCTATGGTCAGATTAAACAACAAAAAAAAAAGCTTTTTAGCAGCAAACACTCAAGTTGGGTTTGGTGAACACAGGGATAAAAAGTACCTCATGTGTACAATGAAATATACTGCTGTATTTTTTATAATGGGCCATGTTTGGATCTTCCAGCCGTACAATAATCCAAACACAAACCTCAAAAGCAACACAAAAATGGGTCACTGGGCACAAAACCAAGCTTCTGCTATGGCCATTCCAGTCCTCTGACCTATTTTTGGCCATGACTGTATATGTGTGTGTGTATGTATGTATTAGGGATGCACGATATTATCAGAACGTTTTCGGAATCGGCCGATAATGGCTTAAAATGTAAACTTAGCATTGGGCAGGTATGAAAAATTATGCTGATATGCCCTGCCAATAAGATGAATACCTCATCAGTAAGGCTTTTTATTTACTTAGGGGGCGCTGTTGGCCTACTTGTATTAAAATAAAGTAAAATACACAACATTAAGATTGTGTTTCTGATTAAATAAAGCAGTAATTTATGTCATAAAATGAGTATGTTTTGATTTATAGGTCAGAAGCTATAGCTTACATGAATAAAAATCACAAACATGACACTTGCAAATTAAATTATTTATATATATATATGAAGAGTTCATTTGCAAAAACCGATAACTTTTTTTTTTCAGAAATCACGTTTTTTTTTATTGCGCATTCCAGCACCGGGAGAGTTGGAGACACAGCCTTGCCCTGTAGTTATGTTTTTTCTTTTTTTCTATCTAACGAGTCCCTCTTTCTCTGTAGCTTTAAGGTATGTGTGTTTGGCAGGAACTGGTCCTGCTTAAGGTGTGTTCTAGAGTTTGTTGGTTTTGCCAAGTACGACACACCTGGAAATGCAACATGCTCATTTTTAAGCAATTGTGCACATGGTCAAATCTATTGTCTTGTGTTGAAGATGGGGTTATGTATTCATAAAAGACTTTATGCATGTATAAAGATTCCAAGCACTGACATCTCTGTGTACACTGAATATATATGTATATATATATATACACACACACACACACACACACACACACACACAGATTTATTCATTAATGTGTGTTATATTTTTTCCCAAACAGATTATGAAAACTTAAATACAAGGAGCTATAAAAGATTTCCAGAATTTTTACAACTCTTTTGCTTTAGACCATCTACAAATGTTAAATCTTCAAATAAAATGTTAACTGCATCTGTCTGAAGGGAAAAAATGCAGTAATTGGTTTATAGTTATTTTCAAATCTTTCAATGTACTCTTATTATAAAATAACTTTTTTTTTATTCTAGCAAGTAAATTTTTTGTTAAAAACTAACCAAAATTAAAAATAATTTGTTTATAATCTCTGCACAGGAGAGATTTGGTGTTTTCCAAACAAATGAAATATATTGGTATTGGCATCGGTTATCAGCATATTGTATATCAGCAAAAATCCAATATCGTGCATCCCTAATATGCATGTATGTATGTATGTATGTGTGTGTGTGTGTTTATATACACACACACTATATTTTATTACATAATATAATAATAAAGAAAATTATATACAAATTGTTAAAAGCTTTTAACTTTTAACTATAAAAAGCCAGAAAATAAATTTAATTAATCAACATTTCTGGTAATTAATGTCATATAAATAAAATAAAAAAAAATAAATAAATAAATCTGTAGTTAATTATAACATACATATGTATGTATGTGTATATAGTTTTGAATATATATTTATTTGATTAAATAAAATGAACTACAATTACTATTATATTATTAAAAGCATAGATGCACTGATATATAATATAAATAAGATAAATAAAAGCAATAAAATGAACAGTGAAAGTAACAAAAGCTTGTACAATACATTATAACAGGCATAACTAAGTAAAAAAAAAAAAAAACTTAAGGAAACATCTATTTGCTAAATTAATTAAGCAAATATACATAGTATAATATGAAGTATATAGTATATTTGTTCAAATTTCAAGGATATGATATGTGGATTGTACCTGTGCTCTGTTTACCCTTCCAAACAATCTCTGTTAACTCTTTCCAGGTACTCACACAAACATGTATGTGTGTAACATGATGAAATGCAGTAGGTTTCTCCCTCTAGGTGTGTATCTGTAAGTACTTGTCTGTGTGCGTCTGTTCAAGCCACAGCAATGAACACCTGGAGGCACTTTGATGAGATAGAGACCAATCTGACGCACACAACACAACAGTTTCCCGATGCTCTGAGACCAAACACTGACCAGCATCCACACAATAGACTCATTTGAGGTGCATGCCGATTACTAACGCTCTGACCGGCTGTGACGTAATACTTTCCCTATTTTCACTCAAACGAAGGAAGTGTCAAGGGGAATCATACGCTCACACTGAACTGTTAAACATCTGCAGCTGTATTGAAGTGCTGCAGGAGAGATGATGTCAATGTCATTACCTTTAGGGGGAAAATAGGATTTGCTTTCTGCTTTATGAGGCCAGTCCACCACCAGGTGACCGTAGCGACGGAAACTGTTTGTGATCTCATCTGTTAGAAAAATGGAAAGTGTTTAGGCCAGAAATATGGATTTTAAACGTAAAAAAAAAAAGCAAGCAGTCACTGCATCTCCTCTGAATAACAATGCTGTAGACTTTAATTCTTTAAAATGCAGTTCATTGCTATGAATATCAAAAATCTTTAGTCATTTGCCTGGTGTTTTTCTGTGGCCAAAAATGCATAGCTCACAGTCTATATAATATTTTGGTCAGAAGATATACTTTAAGTCAGTAGCAAATTTAAGGAAATGTTAATTTAATTTAATTTAATTTAATTTAATTCATTTATTTTATTTTATTGACCTTTATTGGCAACCAGGTGAAAAACAACTCTAAATGATTAGAAAAATTAAGTTCCCACATTCCCACAAACGTCATTAAAGTTTTAGCATTTTTTAAAATCCCTTTATTTATTTGACAATTTTAAGAACTATAAACAAAAAATCGGACATAACTCAATCTTTCTTCAAGGCAACAAACAGATTGGTGTTATTTAACTATTATTTATATACTATTATAGTTTTAATATTTTTAATTAGTTTTTTATTTATTTATATATATATATTTTTCATTTAAATTTTTGTCAATTTTTATGTGCTTTGGTCATTTTTGTTAGTTTTTGTTACTTCAATATATAATATTTTAGTCATTTCATTGCTTCAATTTAAACTAAACAAAAATTAGAATTTTTGCTTTGGAAACTACCTAAACTAAATGTTTTAATAGTTTTGGATTTAGTTTTAGTTAAAGGGATAGTTCACCTAAAAATTTAAACTGTCATCATTTACTCACCTTCAAAAAGATATTTTGAAGAATGTTGGTAACCAAACAGCTGCTGATAGCCAATGACTTCCATAGTATTTTTTCCTTATTGAAGTCAATGGCTACCAGCAACTATTTTTCAAAACATTCTTCAAAATATCTTGAGCGATCAGAAGAAAGAAACTGAGGATGAGTAAATGATGACAGAATTTTCATTTTTGGGTGAACTATCTTTTTAATGATAATAAACCTGAAACAGATACATATCAGCACTAAAATCATTGTGTATACAATTTTCGATTTATGATACTGTACCTTTAATACATATAATATTGATTAAATATTAATTGACATACCCTCCAAACTCAAGCTCAGTACTGAGGCGTGTATATGTACCTTCATCGATGTCTGGTGGCAGTCCTCCGACAAACACCTTCCTGGAGTAGCGCTCAATCCTCTCTCCGTTCTGACAGCGGCTGGGCGAGCTCAGGCCAGAGGTCAGCCGCTGATCACCGTGACCGTCGTCCAGGAAGCCGTCCTCGAAAGGAAACAGTGAAGAGCGACCTGCAACAGGAAGTAGAGAAAACAAACAGAAGAAAAGGAGGAATCAGGAGGAATCACACAGGAAAGGAGATGAAAGAGAGAGAAAGCCAGAGGAGAGAAACTGATTAGTGGACAAAAAAAATGACCATGAATTTCTACACCAATTAATTTAAACTCACTGAAAGTTATAATATTAATTTAATGTAATATACTACCATTTTATTTCAAAATTACGATTAAATTGATCAAAAGTGACTGTAAAGACATAACATTTATATTAAAATGCTGTTTTTTAACTTTATATTCATCAAAGATTCCTGAAAAAATGTGTCACTGTTTATTAAGCAGCAAATCAGCATATTAGAATGATTTCTGAAGGATCACGTGACACTGAAGACTGGAGTAATGATGCTGAAAAATGCAGCTCCGCATGACAGAAATAATTTTTTTTTTAAATATATTAACATAGAAAACTATTTTAAACTGGAACATTATTTCACAATATCACTGATTTTACTGTATTTTTGATCAAATAAACACAGCCTTGGCAACCATAAGAGACTTCTTATAAAAACATGAAAAAATCATGCAAACCCCAAATTCTGAATGGTAGTATATACATATATTATGATATGTATTTCAATGGCATAAATAACCATATATTTTGGTTAAAAATGATTAATTAATGAAATATTACATGAAACTGGATTGTTCCAAAGTGAAATGAAACAATGAAGCTTTCATAAAATTTAAACACAAAAATCTCCAATAATTATAAAAGACAACCCATTTCTTTATTTTTTTACTCATATTTGTGAAGTGTTAACCTGAAGACACGTTAAAAAACAGAGATGCAATCGATATATTCAAAGCGTCATAAAACAAGGCACATTTTCATACTGCAATGCAAAAAATCAAAATAAATCAAATTAATCAAATAAATCAAATAAATAAGAAATTAGTGCTGTGATTGGAAGACCTTTAGACACGAACACTGATATCCCTTTTCCATCGCTATTCCTAGTTTTGAGAACATATTTAAACATGCAAAGTTATTTAATTCAGTTTCAAAATGCTGTCTTAATTGATCTGTTTTTAAAACATGTAACAAAAACAATAATGAACTCACATATATGATTGCAAATCAATTTATTTTAGACAGATGAGGAATGAGTAGTCAAAAATAGAATCAGGGTGTCCATTAACTAAAGGCATCCTGCCACATTTGGGACTTTCAGACAGCTTCGGTGATTGTAGTTTTAAGATATTAGTGGTTCATGGTGGAAAAGGGGTATGAGAGGAGTACTAGAACCAAACTAGAGCCAAAGCCAACACATGTGAGGCACAAAACCCTCGGACACAGAACTGGATGACAGAATTAGTTCAAGACTTGAAATGAGAGTTGCAGCAAGCCCATATGATTCACTTCAAACAGATCTTGTCAACATAATATTTTGTTAGGAAACCAATAGCTAAAATATTCCTTTGTATGTATGCAATAACATAAAAGGAAACAATATTTTAATTAGCAGAAAACAATGGCAAAATCAACATGAATTAATGCAGTCACTGCACAAAGGAAGCAGATATTATGACCCCCAGTAACCCTCATAGACAAGGAAGAATTCAGCCCGAGCAAAAGCCCCATCATTTCTGCGAGCACAAAGATAAAAAGGCGACAGGTTACCTCTTCTGCGGCCATAGCTCCTGGCTGCTCGAGGGTGAAGAGAGAGAAAGATGGACAGAGAGAGACATAAACGAGGAGACAGACAGGGTTTTTTTTTCCCAAGCTTGTTTTCACTTGTCGCTGCATTATGAAACACTTCAGTGCAATATTAGTATGCATAGCATTTTGAGTGATGAGATGTCCGCAAGGAGATGTCATGGATTTTCTATAGTTTTCTCATTCAGGTGAACACAACAGAATCTTCCTGTTCGAGCTACAATTAGTTAAAGTCTCTGTAAAGTCAATTCTGAGAATAGTTTCTAAACGCATTATAAATATTACAAATGTATTACTGAAACACATTACAAAGACTGTGAATTCTGTAGTACTGAATAGTGGAGTTATACAGTTTTTCACCAATTCTGTGTTCAGGATTTTCTGGGCGGGGCTAAAACAGTGGCTCGATGGCACACTGGAGCCACTGATCATGGCCCCTCCTCTAACACTATAATAAATGTCGATGACGCACCGGAGCAAATATGTATTGGCAAATATTGTAAATCCAATTAAGCTGCTAGGAGCATCCATTCAGGCTGTAGCGGTATTTGACAGTTAAGAGGCGGCAGCTTTCCCGAGAGTGGGCGTGGGCGTGGAGCTGAGGATACTGCCCATTTTTTCGAGATTTTGATAACTTATTTTATGTACTTACTTAGCGGATTTTTTTATCATTCAAATTTGGCTGAGTGGTTAAAGGGATAGTTCACCCAAAAATGAAAATTTGATGTTTATCTGCTTACCCCCAGGGCATCCAAGATGTAGGTGACTTTGTTTCTTCAGTATAACAAATCCACACAATCCAATAAATCCAAATGGCACAGAGATTGTGAGGAAATAGAAATATTATTGTAATGAAAGTTTAATGTGTATTGGATTTTTTTCTTTCAATTCTTTTTTTTTTTGTTAAAAATATAATGCATTATATTTTTATTTTCATACATGTAAAATTACTGTTTTTTTTAAATATATATTTTAAAATGTATTTCATTCCTGTGATTGGAAAGTTGAATTTCCAGCCATTACTTCAGTGAAAATTACCAATGTTGAAAACAGTTGTGCTGTTTAATATTTTCTGGAAACTGTCCTTTTCTGAAGAATTCTTTGATGAATAGTTTTTTTTTTACTTTTTTACTTTTGATTGATTTAATAACTCCTTGCAGAATTTATTTTAAAAAATGCCCCCCAAAATGTAATTATTATTATTTAACAATATCCTGAAGGCTCCCGAAGTAGTCAGGTCTAAAGAAAGCCATAGAGAACGGCTCCGAATGCATGACATTTTCAGAGTTGGAGCTATTGTTCTCATTCTGCGGCGTCTCACTTTTTTGGGTTTTCATTAAAACTGCCTGTAGCCACTGCGTACATAAAGACGTCTAACTGGCGTTGTCAGGGGGTCTCATACTCCTAGCAACAATGAAAGGAGAAAGCTACTGTGTCTGGAGTGAGTCACCACACACCCCAAGAGACAGACGGGGTATTTGTTCCTCACTGGGATTTGAGAAGTGACTGTAGGGCAGCAAGAAAAAGGAAAGTTACAGTGATACAGCAGTTTCTCTTTCTGTTAAAGAATAACCACTGTCACATTTAAGAGTGAGAAACCACAACTGGTGGAAGTCCCTCGGGCTGATTCTTAATACAAGTCACAGCATATCACACACAACCTTGACACACTGTATGGGATTACAGAGCAAGAACACAGAGTCCGACAAACTCTGTCCTCTAAACATGTGTGAAATGAACACCAGCCAGACATTTTTGTGCAGTTTTGATTTATAGATGGATGAACGTGTGAACCCAGACCATCAGGGGTTATAATGAGACAATCTACTTGTGCTTCTTGCTTCTAGTATAAATATGTGAGGGTGGTGTTCACAAAAAATAGTGTGCTCATCTGAGGCATTTCTTAAGTGCTTGACTATGTATTTTTGAACTAGATGGACGTCTTTAGCCATTACAGCATGTCTCACTGTTATTCAGCGTCTCATGACAAGACACGTTTTAAAGACGCCATGTTAAGTTATAAATAGTTCAACTTTTGTCATGCAGGGCAGCATATCAATGTCAGTTTGAAAACACGGACTAGTCAGCTAAATCTGTGGCAGGATAAACATATTTACATATAGACATGAATGAAGCCATTCAAATGGAAAAGACATCAGTATGTGTTTGATTCATTTTTTGAGTCAGTGAACTAGGATACTAATCAAAGTGATTCAAATTCACTTTTAAAGCCAATGTAAATTTAAATTGGGTACATTTTCGATCCACTAAAAGTTGTTGTTGCACATTTTGCACATTTATATAAACCAGGGTTTTTATCGTAACATTTTTGTTAACCGTAGTAAAGCTGAAAACACTGAATAAGCATTAAACACAAATAAACTTGCTGCCAAAGGAAAATTTCTAATGTTTGATTTGTTTAAGTTAAAGCACTAAAATTACTACAAGTAAATAAAATAAATAAAATTGAAACCAAACTAAAACTGAAATAAAAATATAATACAAAAATCACATAAAATTACTCAAATGAATATAAATATAAAATATCTAATATATATATATATATATGTGTGTGTGTGTGTGTGTGTGTGATATTTTTATATGTAAATATTTTTATAAAAATATAACATTTGTAATATAAAAATATTTTAATATACTAATTAAATCTAAAATGTAATTATAAAAAATAAATAAAGAACATAATATGAAATAATATTTCTTATATAATATTTCTTAATATAATATAATATAATCTTCCAATAAAAATGTGGCTGGTCAAACTGGGCGGTGGATGGTGGGCAAAAGTAGTTAAATCATCTAAATCGCTAAAAGATTACAATGTAAAGACTTCTTATCAAACTTCAGTCTGTGCAACTTTGAACTTTAAAGGCGAGTTCATACAAACAGACATGGAAACTATTCTCCCAGTTAAATTGTCCAAATTAGAGGTTTTAAGAGTGGTCACGGGCCCTGCCGGCTCCTTCCTGTGCTGCTTCCACCAAACGACGTCCATAAACCACACGAATGACACGCCAGACCTCAAACATCCCACTCGAAGCTTTTCAGTGGTACCTACAGCAGATACACAGATACCTACTACAACCATCAGGCTAATGAGCACGATTAGCTCGAGTCGTCACTGTGACCCTGCTAAAAACGCTCCTGGCGTTTCCTCCCTTTTTTGTTTGTTCCTCTGGCCGTACGCCACTGGCTGAGGAGGACCGTGTGTATATAAGCTTTCAGGGCTGCTAATCATAGCAGGGGAGATGCTCATGTGTGCGGTTTGGTGGCACCACAGAAGGAAACAGAGGGTCAGCACATTGCACTGGGGCCTACAAGACACTAATGAAAGACTGAAATGGGTTTCGCATTGGCTGATATGGGAAATTCTAAGGGAAATATAATGTCTTTATTAACAATACAACGCAATTTAATTATAGCAGAAGAGACCTAAATAAAATTGCTCAATTAAATGAATTGGTAGATTTTGAATTAGACACAAGGGGGAGACACAAAGTGGTACTGTGCAAATAAGCATATACACTACCATTCAAAAGTTTGGGATCAATAAAACATGTTTTATTCAGCAAGGATACATTAAGTAGTTCAAAACTGATTTATAAGGCTACAAAAGATTTCTATTTCAAATAAATGTTCTTTTGAATTTTCTATTCATCAAAGAATCATGATAAAATATATCACGGTTTCATAATATAAGACATTATAAATATATATATATATATATACGCAATATCACTCGAGTACTCGAGTGATATTGCGTTTATACAACAGTTCGACGGAACGTGTGTAATTAAACAAGAAACAACGGAGTGCCTAATAAAACCATCTTTTGTGCGGAACTACTTCCTTCCGATGAACCCGCGTCTCAGAACGCGCGCAAATATTAAGCTCTCTGTGAAGTATTGTGTTTGAATGGACAAATTCACACAAAAATTATGTCAAAATGCCCATCTTGGTGAGTATCCTAGCAGACATAGTCGGCTGAACGTACAGTATCAGTGCACTGCATCAGTGCTTTCTCTTAAAGTGACAGCACTTTCTTAAAGGGGTCATATGATGCGATTTCAAGTTTTCCTTTCTCTTTGGAGTGTTACAAGCTCTTGGTGCATAAAGAAGATCTGTAAAGTTGCAAAGACTAAAGTCTCAAATCCAAAGAGATATTAGGCTGTGCACAAAGGCTATTTCTAAAAAATGTTTTAAAAAAGGGCAAATTCCGACTTTGCTATGGCAATCTGGCGCTTCTGAATCAGCTACTGTAAGTATGTTTTGTGTTGAGTTTTGCGCAGTGCAGAGTAACGTGTCGTGTGTGTGTGTGTGTGTGAGGGGAACAGGGTCACATCACAGGAGAGTGAACTGCCTGTCAGAAATCATAGCACGTCAGCTGTCTTAACCGCGGCTTGTGTACTGCATCATCACTGTGTCTGTCACGCAACTCTGTTGTCCTTTCGGGCTTGAACTGATGGTAAAGGCGGGGCATAGAGGACCTACAATAATGTACAGTATTTGAAAAATAATGTGTTTTTTGAACATTAAAGCATGTCAACATATTCTGTTACACCAAATACACAAAATAATGATCTTTAAAATAGCATCATATGACCCCTTTAATGTTAATCAGACAGCAACAACACGGAAATCTCTCACTGCTCTTGAGTGAATAACTTTTGCAACTTTAATAAGGATTAATCTTTAATTTATACAGTCAAATATGCAATGTTATTTTACATTTGATTTATTCAATTTCTGAACCGAAAAACTGTTAGCTACCTAAAAAAAACTGAAAAGCACTGTTTATTTTATTTGTATCTTTTCCCACTGTTTATTTATTTGTGCTGTTACTTGTAGTTAGATTATTTGTTCTTATTTTCTTTATTTTTATTTGACAATATAGTTTTTTCCCTAAACATAGCACATACCGAACCGTACCGAAACCGCGACTCTAAAACCGTGATACAAACCGAACCGTGAGTAAGTTGAACCGTTGCACCCCTAATCTGTTCTGTTGTAATTTCGAGATCAGGCAAATATTATGTCATTAACATGACAAAACAAGATAAGCATGATGCTCACCAATACAGTTCACCAACACAGCACACTCTGAAATCAACATGTTTTGTCAAAAACATTCCATGTAAAGCTGGAAGTTACACACCACTGTATTGCATGTCACAAAGACGGATTACATCATTAGTCTGTGATGCAGGTTTGTAAATACAATCTGTCCAAGTAAAAAAAAAAAAAACCTATAACTATTGTACCACTTACTAAATCACTACACAAAACGCAGCCACACCTCAACCCACCTGGCCAAAACAACACATTTATCGTAATCCCATAAATGAGACAAAACAACAATGACGCCGCAGCAGGAAGACGGACAGACTCGACGTAAGGCAACTGAATAGTCAGTATCAACAAATGATAACCAAATCAACAAAAGTTGGTTTAGGACTCTAAACAAATTCAAAGTAAATTAATTATGCCTTAATATATATACCTACCTATATATATATGTATATATATATATATTTATTGAGTTATTAATAGTTTATCTCAGCAGATTGAAATATGAGGGGATATATAATAAGATATACTGCCTTAGAAATCCAGCACTGTGTTCATCTGAAAAGAAAAGCATGTGTTCATTAACATTAATAAGATACAGTAAGCGAGAGACACTCACAGTTCAGTGGTAATATATGTTCAGCTACTGGATGGTGAAAGTTGAGACCCATGCGACCTACAAAGAAATGAGAAAAACAAGTCATGAGAGTTATGAAACCATTGAGACATCTGACTGTAAACCAGTTTATTACCCTTTTTTTACGCAATATTAGAGTTTAATTCACTAAACTGACATGAACATCAGATGTAAGGCCTCAAAAACCAATATTTGTAACCAATTCACCTGGAAGACTATTAATGTTAAATGCCTATTTCTGCTTTTTTGTGAATGTTTAGGAGTGCAGATGAATTTTTGCATACAGACTGCTTTAAAGCTTTCAGACTAAAAGCAACAAAACTACGGTTTTAGACGAAAATGCAAAGCGTACTTGCATTGTATTATGAATTGTGCTGTAACTCATTTCAAAATGTTAATATAGTGTGCTTACAGTTAAATTATAATGAAACACTTGCATTTGGATTTTCAGATTAAAAACATCTATTTATGAATTGTTTTTTTAATGAGGACATGTCCCCAAAGGATTTGTCAATTGTCAAAGCAAACACCTAGGCACCTCCCAAGTAAACACACACATGGATTCTCTGTAACTACATGAAGAGTTCATTTGCATGGCCGTAAAACAGCTGTTGATTTATTTTCAGAGTCAGAGCTCTAATGTGCCTGCATTAGCAGTTTTGGTTACAAATGACAGCAAAGCTCCCGTGGGCTTCCAGAGAACACTGTAAGCAAGCCTCGACGGGCTCTTATGCAAATTCTGAATCGTTGCAAGTCACATTTGCAAAGTTCTTCCCCACAGCGCACCGAGAATCCCAGATATGCTCTGCCCTTCAGTGGTTCAACCAATGCCAAACAATGGCAAGCGATGAGAAATTTGCACAACGTGGTACGGTTTCAACAGGTATTTGGCTCTGTGAGGTTGTAAGACGTACAGGGCAAATGTTTCCCAGCTTGCATGTGTTGTTCGGACTAGTGTGTTGTGCTATATATAGTGTCTCTGGTGAGAACCAGCAGCTGTGCTGGGAGCACATCCTTCATATTTGGACTATTTTCTCAATAATTCAAATCAAAGCAGCTCAACCGCCAGCACATGTGCCAATGATAGCCAAAGCACACTAATAAAAAGGTGTAAAGTTGATTCTAAATGAACGGCACATCACGATTTGATCATAAAGCATCAACACCTTTGATCACCCCGTGATTCATCTCATCAACAGCACAATGCCCTTTATAGAAAGCCTACGCTTCAAATACATAGTCATTTGAATTAAATGTCACTGCTGAGTCATTCTGAACAAACAATACTCACATACAATAAACAAAAAACTGTTATTTGTAAGTATGTTTCTCTTGTTTTCCAGACTATATAACTAAAGGTCCTAAAAACAAGATTGCATGTGCATTAACTAATGCATTGGGCAGAGACGTTTACCCAAAGTGACTTAAGGTGTGGTCACATTTGCCAAAATTTTGTGGGGCAAAAAATGTAAACTGTCTATTGCCAATTAGTGTAGTGATGTATGAAGCACAGCAACAACAGAAATCAATTCTAGACCGAGCAGCGAATTTGCTTGACCAAACTGAACCAATGGCGAAATCTGAAATTTCGTCTTGAAGAAATGTCTATTGAAACGACTGGATCTCACCTGTGAAATTTTGCAGAACAGCAGTAAACGTTCATTTAACAAATCAACATATATACATTTTATGCATTGCTACAAGAAGTTGAATTTACCTGACAAACAAAAATCCATAAGATTATTTTTACGCAAATCATCTTGAATTTAAGTGCATGTTGTGTTTACATTCATTTAGGCATAAAATTAAATTTAGTCTATAATTTTGTTTTAAAGATATTTGGACTTTTGCTGGAATACAAAAGTAGTAACACGTAGTACTAAAAGAAATGGACAAATACTTCCTTTCCAACATACATTTGGTTAAAACATTAACTGTGAGAGAATTTGCATGAGCAAATTTGAGGTCAAGCAGATAATGGGAGACACTTATTGAAATGTAAACTATAAATAAATGAGTACGGTTATAAACAAAGCCTCAACCTTAATGTTATTCAATATTGTTGCACTTTCTGTGGAATATTAAAGTGATGCATGTAAATATTTTAGAGTGGCTGTAATTCTGAGGCTGGTTTCACTTGTTTTAGACTTCAAGACAGCTGGAAGAGCCGGTGGTGAATAAGTTCCTCTCCAGCATGTCTTTAACCAACTGCAGCTGTGGTTCTTCTGACCCAACAGTGACATAATGGACAGACTGAGTATCTCTGCCGGTTTGAACATTACCATTCTGTAAAATATACAACCAGCTTAAAATGGTAGCTGAAACATGTTCCAAGCTGGTTTACGGGGTTCACCAGATGAACTACCAAGTATAAAACCAGGGCACAACAGCTTGAAGTGGTCAAGCTGGTTTTGAGAGCTTTGTAGTTGTTTATTGCAAGATGGTCTACAAGCCCAGCCAGGTAATGGCAGTCTAGCTAGTCAATCACCTAAAAACCAGCTAATGACCAACTTGGACCTGTTGGAAACCAGTTACCATGCTCCCATCTTAATCTGGTTTTAGCTGGATTTGCCAGTATTCTCATGCAAGACACACCTACTTTTAATGGAAACCTACAGCTCACATTCAGTTAAGATTAACATCAGTATTCTTTTGACAGGGAAGAGACACCTCAAAGATAGAGCCGAACATATTCCCCTGACATTCCCTCACAGGGGTCTATGGTTATGCAAATCATGCATTTCCCTTTCCCCTCTCGCTGTTTGATCAGGCCTGAACTCTGGAAGCAAATGTCAGCGTCTTTCTAGTCTTGTTATGACAGATACACATAAGCCAACTTTTCCCCTGACACACCAGCTTAATTACAAAAGGGTTAAAGGAACACGCCACTATTTTTGAAAATAGGCTCATTTTCCAACTCCCCTAGAGTTAAACAGTTGAGTTTTACCGTTTTCGAATCCATTCAGCCGATCTCTGGGTCTGGCGGTAGCACTTTTAGCTGCAGCTTAGCATAGATCATTGAATGTGATTAGACCGTTAGCATCTCGCTCAAAAATGGCTGCAGCTAAAGTGCTACCGCCAGACCCGGAGATCGGCTGAATGGATTCGAAAACGGTAAAACTCAACTGTTTAACTCTAGGGGAGCTGGAAAATGAGCCTATTTTCAAAAATAGTGGCGTGTTCCTTTAAAGCTTGTGTCTCAAACCTTGTGGAATATATATTAAACACTTAAAGGTGCAATAGGTGATTGTCTTCAGAAACATTTTTTGTTATGCTGGTTGAAAGTCTCATCACATCCCGATAGCAATCATTAAGTTAAGTTCTACCTGCCTGTCAACATATGTATTAGCATACCTCTGAGCACCCGGTTTGCGCAGACATAATACGTCATCAGCGCGTTACGCACACTGTGCAGACAGAGAGAAAATGGCAGACAAGCGTCAACAACCCGATCTTCCTTCCTGGTATTGCAGTACTTTTAAAGTTGTCTTACCGGTGAATGACACATGATGTAGCCCAGCGGTTCCCAATTCCAGTCCTCGTGCCCCCCGCTCTGCATATTTTGCATGTCTCGCTTAGTTAACACACCCGATTCAGATAACCAGCTCGTTAGAAGTGAGCTACGTGCATGAACTGTGCTCCGATCGATATGATCCCTACATAGTGTTCATTGCTCCCTACTCCCTGAGCAGGGGAAATTCGTTGAAGTTTGATTTGCCGTTGATTTGTGCTGCGCAGCGTCTTCACACACACAGACGAAACTTACTAGAGAAGTGTGAAGTGTGACATTATATACCTCTGTAAATAAATACTATTTACTCCTGACTAGACTTGTGCCGGTATTCGGTAATGCGATATATCACGGTAATGAATATGCACGATGTGGCTTTGGACGGCGATTGCAGGGAGGGTGGGACGTTCGCTTTCAGTGCTATCAGGCTAAAGTTAGCATTTTCCAAGATCTCCTACTGCACCTATAAACCTAATAAGAAAAATATTGGATCTGACAATGGTTTTAGTACAATTATGATGCAATGCATCATGAAATCTAAAATTTGGTCAATTTCATTTCAGAATTGTTCTGAAAATAGGTCAACTGCAATGTGAATTAAGAATTATATTATATTAAAACTCAGAAATTTTAATGGCAAATTTCTTTCATTAGTGATTCATATACATTTTGAGTAGGGCTGCACGATAAATCGAAATGGAATCGAGATCGCGATTCGACAGAAGCTGCGATTGTCATGCGTATCTTTCAGTGAAGCACGGTTCTGTGATCAGCAGTAAATCTCCATCCAAAGGCCAGAGGGCGCTCTCGCGCTGAAACTCCAAATACGCCTCGGAGAAGTGACTAAGAACGTGACTAATAAACACACGACTACGGCAATATATGGTTTATCTGAGTTCTTATTATTATAATTTTCATTAAAATAAAGTATATTTATAATGCAATGCCTTTATCACTGCTTAAATACTATGAAATATGTTTCGTGCCTTATTCTGTGTAAGAAGCCACATCATCTCACAGAAGGATTTATTTCAAACACTCGACTGACGTTATGAAGTGAGTTTGGAGTAAAAATATGTTATTAAATGTGGTATTTTCACATGCTTTTAGATGGAGCAGCATTTACTTCACAGAGCCGTAGTTCACTGAGAAGCTATGCAAACAGCTGTCATTATCGCGAACGATTTCTTCGATTTCAGAATCGCGCAATAAAATCGTCTGCGATTTTTTTGCGTAACTTGCCAGTGAACTACGGCTATGTGTAGTAAATTCTGCTCCATCTGAAAGCACGTAATGATGATTTCCTGCTGATTACAGAACCGGCATTACTATCAAAATGCGCATGACAATCGCATTCGATTAATCGTGCAGCCCTAATTTTGAGTTTCAACATTATTCCTCTTTAAATACAATAATCTGCTGTAGGCAAAGTGACCTACATTTGATTTTTGACCATTGAAAATGGGAAAAATCCAACAATTTGCACATGGAGCTGCATTGATCTCCATATCCCTGGTACTGAACTATATTGCATTTTGAATGAAGAACTCTATTGGACAACATTATTAAATCCTGACAATGTCAAAGTCCCATGAAATTGGCTTTAAGAGCCGTCAGTACAAGCTTTTGCTGTGGAAAATCCGACTGAGACTGTAATGTCCTTGAAATTGTGCAACACTCACATCAACATTCACACACCTTGAGCTTCACACGGCCACCCTAACAGGGTGCCTTTAAGGAAAGACAAACAATGTTAAACTATTAATAGAAAAGACCCTACCGTGAAATGTGGTGCACTGAGAACTGACAAACTGCTGCGAACAATCTGAGACAAACAGTTAAAGAGATAGTTCACCCAAAAATGAACATTCTGGCATCATTTACTCACCCATATGATTTTTAACGTGTGGTGTTTTTGTTGTCCATACAATGAAAGTCAGTGGGGTTTAATATTATTTTGGTCACCTTTGATATTTATTGTATGAACAGCTGAAGCATTCTTCAAAATGTCTTCTTTTTTGTTGTATGTCATATGGTTTTGGAATGACGAGTGAATAAATGATTTCATTTTCAATTTTGGGTGAACTATCCCTTTAAATCTAGTCAATTGAATATGTTGGTAACAATTTACAATTAGGTTTCATTAGTTAACATTAGTTAATATGAACAATAACAATGGACAATTACTTCAACAGCATGTATTAATCTCAGTTACTGTTAATCTCAACATTTTTAACTAACTAAGTTATATCTGTTTGCTAATAAATGCACACTGTGAACTAACATGAGTGCGAACATTTTCATTAAACTAACATTATCAAAAGTTGATAAATTCTGTAAAACATATTGCTTATTGTTAGTTCAGGTTAGTTAATGCATTAACTAATGTTAACAAATGAGACCTAGCTCCATGTTATTTTTTAAACGCTTTTAAGGCATTTATTTTATTTGACTTTGAAAAGTTCAATATAACTACAAATGCTGCTTAGTTTTCTTCCCTAAAAATAAATAGATTGTCTTAATTGACAGCCCTGTTGAATACAAATTTATCAAAATGATGCAGTTACATCACTAAACAATACTAATTATTTAAGCAAACGGAAAAACCTTCAGCATGAAGGCTGATCTTTTATTGTCCGAACACACGATCTCAAATAAGAGTGACAGTTTGAAAAACGAGACATTTTGGCTTACGCTCTTTGTACATATTATCCTGGGCCTTCGATACGGGACGAGTTGAACTCTGAGACACTTTCATCAATGTCAACGTTCAAAGTCACACCAGCCTAGGCTTGACAAACATCTTGCATCATGATCTTTAGCTACCGTCTCAACTTTGGCCTACAGGGTCAAACTGAGCTCTGCCTGAACCCAGCGGACCTCAGCGACCCAGATTACAGGTCACCCTGTCAAGCGTTTCCTAGTTCTAACTGTAATGAGAGGAACCGGTTTGTGCAGATGTGAAGAAACAGTATCCTCAAATATATTCCTCTCATCAGCTAGCTCAGTCTGATCATTATGGCTGAGTTATTGAGCATAATGAAATCAGACTGCCAAACTGTGACTGTCACCACAGTATCAGTCAAGCTCTGGAAGATTTTTCAAAACCTATGACGTGTAGGAAACAACCGATTTGGTTCAAACCTTTGGTCACGGTTACACAAGACAGATCATTTGAGACGGCCAAAAGAAATCTGTGTCCGTGTGCTTGCACAAAGGCATCTTTGTGATCGTGTGTGTGTGTTTGTGTCAATGTTGGGACCTCAGAAAGCGAATGAGACTGTGCTCGGATGCAGATTATTCTGTTCTGCATTTCAAAACACAATTTTTCCTCCAAATTCAATTGGATTAATGTGGATTCAGAAGTGTGAACAGGCTCAAAACACCTCAGAAGACCCTTTGAACCAAAGACTTGAGGACATCTGGAGCAAAACCAAGAAAATCATCCACTTCAGACAGAGAGCAAACTAAAATGGTTAGTTCGGCCAAAAATTCAAGTGCCATCACACTTACCTGTATGACTTTCCTTCTTCTGTGGAAAACAAAAGATGTTTCAAAAATGCCCTTTATTGTCCATACAGTGAAAGTCAGTGGGGTCCAATGTTTGTTCTTCAAAATTCCTTCATTTGTGATTTCCACAGAAGACAGTCATTCAGGTTTGAAACAATATTAGGGCGGATGAAAATGATGACAGAATTTTAATTTTTGGGCAAATTATTCAATTCCTTTAAAGGAGCCATACCATAATTTTTCTATGTTCTTTATGTATTCTAAATCAACTTACTTTTTGTGCCAAAAATAGTGATGAATTAGTTTTTCATGACCATTTTATCACTTTTTTTTTTTTTTGCTGCTGTGCCTTTAAGACTTATTTTTAAACACCCTCACATGTGAAATGAGGGCATCTGATATACTATCAATAGATAAAACGGATGACGAAATTTTGACTTGCTGTTAGTTTGTGTTCATATGATAAGATTACAGCAATTAGCAAATGACAACAATCCAAACAATTCCCAGTGGACACAATCAACTTCTGCCCTATATATTCTTTTTCATTCAAGAAGTTGTTTCACTTGAACATACATCACAATAGGGAAAAAAGATGATCACAATTTCCATGTCATTCCAGAAAAACAACAGACTGATTTGGAGTAATAAGTGTGTTTTACAGATCATTGATCTGCTAATGACCTCTTGTAACCTTATCAACAACAACATTAATGTCATGACAAGCAGATGCCAAAACTGCAGTGACTCACCGCATTTCCCAAACACACACACACACACACGAGTAGCACAAGCACTATTCATGCAGACGTAAGATAGGAACAGGTTTCTTTGGAAATTTAAATGGAATCCTTTGGAAAGGACTTCAGAAGTTCCAAGAAAGATGGGTTTGATGCAAATATTTTGCCGTCTTTTTTCTGTTCATAGTCTACTTTACTTTATCTGCTCGAGGTGAGCAGTTTTGCCAGATTGTCAGGATTTTCTGCTTTATTCTAGTGGTGCTCACTCAAGTATTCAGATCCTATAACTGCCAAATTCATTCTCACAGACACATTTGACCCACAATCTATTCCCACAATGCAGCTCTTCTCTCACCCAGATCTGGAAAAACAGCTCCACACCTGAGACGGGGCCCCTGATGTGGCTCTCCATGCATCCAGCACATAAAAACAATTTCCCTCTCCTCCTGTTTTACTCCCTTCCATTGTCTACAAGAGGAAAGCCATCTCTCATGATATCCCATGAGACTCTAGTGTGATCTTAAAACATCATCACATGAGAACATTTCCCACAACTACTAAACTTTCCCTTCAGCAAATGGTCTGTACAGAATCACTGAACACGGTACCAATCAAAATTCTGGAAGAATAAATGTGTAAACCCTAAAATACAAACAAATACATTTTACAAACATTTCTGTATATACAGTAGACAGTTGCATTTATATAATTTACACTACTGTACTGTTTTTTTTTAAACGTTTTTGAAAGAAGTCTTTTATGCTCACCAAGGCTTCATTTGTTTGATCAAAAATACAGTAATATTTAGAAATATTATTACAATTTAAAATAACTGTTTTCTGTTTGAATATAGTTTAATTTAATTTATTCCTGTGATGCAAAGCTGAATTTTCAGCATCATTACTCTAGTCCCCAGTGTCACATGATCCTTAAAAAATCATTCTAATATGCTGATTTGATGCTCAAGAAATATTTATTATTATTATCAATGTTGAAAACAGTTGTGCTGCTAAATATTTTAGCATTTATTCGAAAAAGAAATCATTGTACATGTATTTACTGTCAGTTTGATCAATTTAATGCATCCTTGCTCAACAAAAGTACTTCTTTAAAAAAAAAAAAAATTTAATGACCTCAGGCTTTTGAACAGTAGTGTGTATTATAATATTTAAAATATTTACGCAATATTTTGCAACAATTATTAATAAATAACAATTATTAAAAGCACAAATTAAAATATAGTGGCAGAACAATACACCAAAACAAACAAATAACCATAATTGAAGCCAAGTGTTTTGAAAATTCTGAGGCCAAAAGAACATAGAAGCATGGATGTATAAATAGTCCTAACCTGCAAAATGATTCCTCCATATAATATCAGCGATAGTCACTGGTGGGCCAGCAGCAGGGTGATGTTTACCTTTGTCATGGTTTGTCCCAATCATGTCCATTAAGGAATTCTCCAAAGTGTGCAAGTTGAATGGGTCAAAGGGGCGATTCCTTTCCTGAAAGACAGAAGAACTGGGTCAAAGGTCAGAAGTTAAAGATGAGTCACTCCACCACCATTTCACAGTCTTTCAAATTAGCATCAGTCCCGAGGTTAGGGCCAAGTTCAGACTCCCACAAACTGGATGCCAGAAATGGTTTTGAATGTCTTCTACATGTTTTCACTGTTCAGTAGCAATTTTATGAACATATTCAAGTGTTGAACAGCAACATTCTACACCTCTGTAGCTTATTTTGACCAGGAACCACCCAAATAGACAATAAGAAACTGCCTGACTGATATGTAAAGTGAACAACCACAGTTTTTGTTTTTACACGTCATTTATGGGTGGGTAAATCTGAAATCAACTATACCACCAAAAAATAAAAATAAAAACAGGCTGGTGTAAAACAATTCAACAATTCAAATCCAGTCCATGACAGTGTTGTTATTGTCAACTAAAACGATTAAAAATCCTTTTTGTTAACTGAAATAAAGCTAAAATAAAATTACATTTAAATCTAATGTTAAGATAAAAAGTTTAAAAATGTGAAAAAAATGAAAATGATAAATGTCGCTTTGGCTAATAATCACTGAATTTCTAAAATGACAGAAATGGAAATAAGGTTATTTAGAAATAGTAAACATAAATACATAAATTAATTAATTAATTACAAAAGCACATAATAAAATTATTAAAACTTATCATAAAAATTAAAATGAAAACTGCAAATATAAAAGGCAAGTCAAAATATGAATAAATACTATAAAGATATATAAATAATAATAATAATTTATAGCACTTGTATATCATTGCTCTTTTGTTGATTTTGATTGCTTCCATTGTCCTCATTTGTAAGTCGCTTTGGATAAAAGCATCTGCTAAATGACTAAATGTAATGTAATGTAAAAAAAAAATTCAAATTAACATTGGTCCATAAATGACTATAAATGTCTCTTAAAAGGTGACTAAATACAGATTAAATACAGATTTCTGGTAGCCAATGTTGACATTTGAAATCACCAAAACAAACACGCCCCTACCCCAAAGGGGTCTCGCCCCTATTTTGATAGCTCCGCCCCACACATACGTACGCAACCCAGGCAACGATTAGTTCTGTGAAACAAAGCAAAACCAATGTTACACAGTGTCTACACCGGACGCGAGTGGCGCGGCACGACAAAATACTATAGAACTCATATAATAATTTATAGCACTTGTATATCATTGCTCTTTTGTTGATTTTGATTGCTTCCATTGTCCTCATTTGTAAGTCGCTTTGGATAAAAGCATCTGCTAAATGACTAAATGTAATGTAATGTAAAAAAAAAATTCAAATTAACATTGGTCCATAAATGACTATAAATGTCTCTTAAAAGGTGACTAAATACAGATTAAATACAGATTTCTGGTAGCCAATGTTGACATTTGAAATCACCAAAACAAACACGCCCCTACCCCAAAGGGGTCTCGCCCCTATTTTGATAGCTCCGCCCCACACATACGTACGCAACCCAGGCAACGATTAGTTCTGTGAAACAAAGCAAAACCAATGTTACACAGTGTCTACACCGGACGCGAGTGGCGCGGCGCGACAAAATACTATGGAACTCATTATAATCAGTGATGCGGTCTACACTATAGATATATATATACATATATATGGTCTACACTGGATGCGGCACGACACGACAAATCCCCGACAGAAAACTGCTGCTGCGTTCTATTCATGACATATTGACACAAATTTCAAATGATTTTCAACGGTCGCTTTGTCGCGTCCAGTGTACTAGACAGATTTTAGCAGGCCTTCCGCTCCTTGAGTTCTCTCCAGTGCTGGAAAGCTGATCCTATATTTACACGGGTCCTACTTCTTGCCTTATTGGGGTAGGGGCGTGTTTGTTTTGGTGATTTCAAATGTCAACATTGGCTACCAGAAATCGCTTACCCCACCTTTAATTGATTAACGCCGACAATTATTTTATTTTTATTTTTATGAAAGTCCGTTGCTCACTGGCTCTGAATATACATACAGACAAACCATGGGTCACAGGAGGGGTGGGATGTTGATCAGTACTGGCTTGGGATGAGTACGTGTCTCAACCAATGTGAGCATTTTGGGTGGGCCTAAGACTGCAGCAGCGCTCACATGAATGCTCCCGATCAAATTATTTAGGCTAAGCATCAACATTCACAAACCACTGTCCACTGTTATTTTTAACAGAAAAGAATGCAACGTGCTCTTAATCACGACTTCATAAGTAGGAAATAGGAAGTTTCCGATAGCACGTGAAGACAGAAGAGAAGCGCTCTCGCTCAGCACAGTGGAGAGCATCGTTTTGTTAACTTTGTGGTTTATTATTTTGAGTCGTTTGGGACGTGGTAACACACGGCCCTCTCTCACAATATATTGCTTTACAGATCTATCACTCTTGCTGCTCAGAAATGTTCCCGCAACGTATCATGGAGCGCGTTAGCGCTCATACTCACTGATCTATAACTGAACCGCGCTCTGGCCCACCTCTTCCAACCGAGCCAGGGATGGCTAAACGAACCACGCCCGAGCGCGGCATGGAGCGATCACACTAGTCAAACGAACTGGGCTTTGGGGGTCAAACGCGCTAGGGCACGGTTAAGCTTGCCTAGTATGAGTACACTCTTATTCTCCCGCATAAATGAGTGTCTACACACCCGCACCTGCACTCGCCCATCAAGTGTTGTCCCGCGCCGCACTCTGCTGCGTTAGGATAGTGCAGGTCTCTAAGGTTCCTGTTATAATGTTATGATGGAGGCTCTGGACTCTGAGCATAACTTGTTTTTCTATAACAAACTATAAAATATTTTCTATAAAAACGTTAATGCCCTGGCAGTGGCAAATAGCTTTGGTTTTATATTTAATTTGATTACATTAATGTTATAAGTTGAGATTTACAAGAAATATTTTAACTGCTACTATGTAAAAGGAATACTGCTGTAAAAAAAA
>NW_015635541.1:100817-111535 GCF_001515625.1 Sinocyclocheilus rhinocerous
ATAACACTGTTCTAGTGGTTTTTGGATATTTTAATAAAAAAATCTTACATATTGTGCCTTTAACGCCGACAATTATTTTATCGATTACTATTATTATTATTATTATTATTATGAAAGTCCGTTGCTCACTGGCTCTGAATATACATACAGACAAACCATGGGTCACAGGAGGGGTGGGATGTTGATCAGTACTGGCTTGGGATGAGTACGTGTCTCAACCAATGTGAGCATTTTGGGTGGGCCTAAGACTGCAGCAGCGCTCACATGAATGCTCCCGATCAAATTATTTAGGCTAAGCATCAACATTCACAAACCACTGTCCACTGTTATTTTTAACAGAAAAGAATGCAACGTGCTCTTAATCACGACTTCATAAGTAGGAAATAGGAAGTTTCCGATAGCACGTGAAGACAGAAGAGAAGCGCTCTCGCTCAGCACAGTGGAGAGCATCGTTTTGTTAACTTTGTGGTTTATTATTTTGAGTCGTTTGGGACGTGGTAACACACGGCCCTCTCTCACAATATATTGCTTTACAGATCTATCACTCTTGCTGCTCAGAAATGTTCCCGCAACGTATCATGGAGCACGTTAGCGCTCATACTCACTGATCTATAACTGAACCGCGCTCTGGCCCACCTCTTCCAACCGAGCCAGGGATGGCTAAACGAACCACGCCCGAGCGCGGCATGGAGCGATCACACTAGTCAAACGAACTGGGCTTTGGGGGTCAAACGCGCTAGGGCACGGTTAAGATTGCCTAGTATGAGTACACTCTTATTCTCCCGCATAAATGAGTGTCTACACACCCGCACCTGCACTCGCCCATCAAGTGTTGTCCCGCGCCGCACTCTGCTGCGTTAGGATAGTGCAGGTCTCTAAGGTTCCTGTTATAATGTTATGATGGAGGCTCTGGACTCTGAGCATACCTTGTTTTTCTATAAACTATAAAATATGTTTCTATAAAAACGTTAATGCCCTGGCAGTGGCAAATAGCTTTGGTTTTATTCACTTTAGGTACTTCTTGTATTGTGTACTGTTTCCAGTTGTTGAGATGTATTGTTTCTTATTATTTTTATTGTCTCTTATTGCTCATTTTCTAATATTTATTGTCTTTTTATTATATTGTTTCTATGCCCTTCTACTAGGGTTGGGTAAAAAAAACATCGATATCTCGATTATAATCGATTCTCATTTTTACTAAATGATATCGATTCTTAAATCCCAAGAATCAATTAGTCTAGCCTGTATTTTTTAATGACAGCCACCATTTAAATGTTTATATTTAAAAAAAAATGAAATTGAAGTAAAAATATTATGTAATTGTAACTTTTATTATAAAAACTTAATTAAGTGTAATTTAAGCAGTTGTATAGTCAAAAAAATCGGTCAGTTTTAACCTTCAATATTATATTAATGTAGTACCAACTGACTCTCATGTATATTTTACAGCATTAGAGTGACCATAAACTCATTAGTCAACTAGAAAAATAAACTGTAGAGAGGAGCATTTTTCTAAATATATGCACCATATAATATATTCATTATAACTTTTACTGTTCTTCAATGTTTAATTTATATATTTTTCTTCTACCCCATCTTTTCAAGAGAAAGAATCTCACTGTACTGAAGAAGTACAGATGACAAAGATCTTGAATCTTTATAAAAGCAACTTTATTTCCAGACGGAACTGATGAGTTTAGTCAGCTTTTGCCATTTTTTGGTCAGAATGAACAGACTGTCAGTTTGTAGCAAATGTTTATATTCAAAGTATATGAACACACATTAAAGGGTTCATGTGATGTTGCTAAAAAGAACATTATTTTGTGTATTTGGTGTAATGAAATGTAAAAATCACTCAGGGCAACAACAACATTATAAATTTTTTTTATCAGAATTTCAAACGCGTGCTGTGCCGCATGACTACTGATCATCATCTCTACCTCAATGTTTCTCCTGCCCCTCTCACTGTCAAACACTAATCACGTGAGATGACTGCATGCAATCAAACAAGTTAAAGACAATGAGCAAGAGAATAAAGGAAGAGTGAGCCGGTGAAAGTGTGGATGAAAATGGCAGTGGGCAGAGGCCAACCGAGGGAAGCACATTGTTTGCACATCGAGCCCATTGTCGTGCAAATGGCTGAGCATTTGAAAAGCGATATTTCCCCTCTCAGGTTCCAGATAAAAATCTGCCCTAAAAAAACTCAGGGCAACAACAACATTATAAATTTTTTTTATCAGAATTTCAAACGCGTGCTGTGCCGCATGACTACTGATCATCATCTCTACCTCAATGTTTCTCCTGCCCTCTCACTGTCAAACACTAATCACGTGAGATGACTGCATGCAATCAAACAAGTTAAAGACAATGAGCAAGAGAATAAAGGAAGAGTGAGCCGGTGAAAGTGTGGATGAAAATGGCAGTGGGCAGAGGCCAACCGAGGGAAGCACATTGTTTGCACATCGAGCCCATTGTCACGCAACTGGCTGAGCATTCAAAAAGCGATATTTCCCCTCTCAGGTTCCAGATAAAAATCTGCTCACTTTGTGAAAATCATGAGCAATCAAAATGCTGAGCTCTTCACTTCAGTCACTATCAGACACGAGCCACACATATTTCAGCATTAAACAGCACACACACATGCCACATCTTGTATTGTGGCAGTCTGTTTGCATACCTTATATATTTTACCTACTAAACTAAAAACTACATATGTTCCTAAAACTGTGGTCTGTCAAATACTTTAAATAAGTTTATTGGTTATATTTTTTAGTGTGCTTTATTTACTTTGCATTAACTTTAATGGAAAAGCTCTTGGTTTGTTTTTAATGAGGGTATTGTATGCATCGCAGACATTCACGTAATGATGACAAAACTGATCTACAATATCGGGAAACTGACAGCATTGTGGGCAAAAGTGCAGGACATCAGACTTAAAATAACACTTTTCATGTGAAAAACATTAGTGGTCAGCTAATACGTGTTTTTCAATGCCCGAGGTTGAGTGGAATTGTCATATTTGTGTTGCAATTTAATTAAGAACACCAAGGTGTACATCCAAGCAAATCAATACACAAAATTTACACTAATATTTTTGAAATCAGACATTTAAGATGAACCTCACATGCTCAAAGCCAGTTTTAGTGAGACAAAATCAAGCCTTTCATAGGCAAAAGCTGCATTCTAAAAATAAATGCAAATAAAATTTTTACTCTTTTAATTGCTTCTCATGCTCAGTATTTTTGTTACAAACTTAAAATTCAGTTCACTTAGTTTCATTAACATTAGTGCAATTTAAATAAACTCTTTATCTGTGTGCATGACTCATCAAAAAAAAAAAAAGTAAAATAAAATAAAAAATTCATAAGCATAATGATTCCGGCCAATTATGTCAAAAACATTCTATCAAATACAGCAGAATCCAATAATGCTTCCACAATCTTAAGAATTAAGAAATTTGCTTTGTTGAAACAAAAATATCAATGTCCTCTATCTGAGAATATCACTGTGTCAACAGTATGCAATAATGTTTCAGTTCATGACAGCCAGAGCAGGCCCCGCCCCCTCACCCAACAAGCACCAATCAGATTCGGGTGGTGTTCCCTTTAAACGCCCCCAAAGGAGCTGCAGGAGAGCCTCTGATGGGAATTTGAACCCTTCCACCTTACAATGAAATGTATAGAAACAGTTGGAAAATAATTCAAAACAACTAGAGATATCAGAATAATAGGTATTTCTGTGAATTATAAGTATATACAATTTTGAGTCTCATCTGTAGAAATTTGTTCACACGGTCATATCCTTCAATACAGAGAAATACATAACAGATATCAGAATAATATGCATCTCTGAATTATATGTATATATAAAGTTTTGAGTGTCATCTGTAGAAATTTGGTCACACAGTCATATCCTTCAATACATAAAAAAAATAAAAATAAAACGACATTCATGTGAAAATTACAATGTTTTATTTTGAATATATTAGAACTGTTTTTGATGTATTATTATAATGTAACATGTCTATAAATTGTTTTATGATAAATTACGTGAATAAATTGTTTTATGACCAATATGATACATTATGTATAAATACAAATGTCTGTATTTTATGAATACTTTGATGGATTATTATCACTTTATTCACAAATTTCTATAACAATTATAGGCTATATAAAAAAATTAAATAAAAATATCAATAAAAATGTTATTCCTAATTCTATGTTTCTGAGTTTTATGTATATACAATGTATTACGTTTTATTATGTATAACTGTTTTCAATGTATTATTTTAATGTAGCATGTCTATAAATTACGTTTTATGATAAATTACGTCTATAAATGTTTTATGACCATTATGATACATTTTGTATAAATACAGATGTCTGTATTTTATGGATGCTTTGATGCATTAACCTCACTATATTCACACATTTCTATAACAATTATAGGCTATATAAAAAATAAATTAAAAATGTTATTCCCAATTCTACATGTTTCTGACTTTTATGTATAAACAATGTTTTATATAGGCTACTGACTAATCTCACCTGAAATGGCAGCATGTTGTTGCTGTTGTCGGTTCTGAAGGGCTCCGGAGGCTCTGAGATCATCCAGGGTTTCTGCAGGGCTCCTGGTCTCTGGTATTTCGGGGGCGCGATGACATTGCTCGGGAAGGGCTTCTTCGTCGGGGAGATGGGGTTGAGCGGAGACGGGACGCCGAGCCCGAGCGCTCTCCGCGGGTCTCTGCCGCTCCAGGGGTTCGCCGCGGAGCTCCACACCGCGTTCTGATGGTTATTCCAGGCGGACGAAGAAGCGGACGACGCGGACACTTTATTGATGAGCGTCTGGTGGCTGTAGGGGTTCCTCTGGTTCACACTCAGCGGAGACCTTCTCATCTGCGGGGAAAAATTACCCCCGAAAGCCGGGTTGACGTGATGGGGAAAGTTTTGAAAAAGCATCGTCCCGTTTACCGGCGGAATCCCTTGGAAAAAGCCTTCGTCTACGGCGTTGGTGGACCAAGTGCTGCCGAACGACGGCGACAGAGAGGAATCCTGAGGGAAACCCAAACCCGGTAACACCGGAGACTCCATGGCGACCCGCTCGTTGTGACCGACGTGGTTCTGCTCGTCCAGCACCGGAGGCTCGGAGGGGGTCGGGGTGGATGGAGGCTCTGTATTTGACGGCTCTTGGTGCTGGTGAGGCTGAGCTTTGCTTTTGTCCATCAGTAAATCATCCTGCATGTTTTGAGCTGAAACACAGATGACCAGTTATTATTGATCACAGCGATCGGGGCTGGGGTTTTTATTATTAATGAGCCCCTGATCAGCTATCAGGATCTGTCTCAACTCCGGTTTTACCCCCCTCGCAACACGAATAAAGAAGAGAAAAGCTCGGAGGTCACCGATATTCACCAATTTTCGCCACGTCTCGTTTTTCTCTCACCGGAACTCCAGACAGAAATGAGAAACTGATTCTTGTTCCTGTTTTTTTCTTCTCACAAG
Organism: Sinocyclocheilus rhinocerous; assembly: GCF_001515625.1. Lineage (NCBI taxonomy): Eukaryota > Metazoa > Chordata > Actinopteri > Cypriniformes > Cyprinidae > Sinocyclocheilus > Sinocyclocheilus rhinocerous. Next base: position 106,322 of record NW_015635541.1, read on the forward strand.
CCCCGCCCCTTAATTTGCATACGTCAATAAATACAGCTGCGTCCTTCAGCGAGGTTAAAACACGCAAAGAGGTTTGCACAGTTTACTTTTAAGCGTGTAGTCATTTGTTTACAGTCATCGTAAGACTTCGCGACGTTGAATTTTGACGAATGACAGCTACTTAGCTAAATACAAACGTGCAAAAAGTTTCTTGTAGTTTTACAGCTAATAATTAATAATAATTTAATATAATTTTATTATATTAAAATTAATAATAATTTTTCTGGTTCAGTGCATTACGGAATACATGCTGATATTTCAGGTGACTTCATCCCTAATGTGCAATAACTTTTGTGCGTTGGCATCGTGTCAAACGATAGTTTGTTGTGTATTTATGATGTCTACATGTTTATTCGTACAAATGTATCAATTTATTGTAATATATGTTGTGCAAATTATTGTGCATCTTATTTATTTTGTGTATTCATACAATCAGTAAAGTACATATCTAGCTATCTAGTAAGAAAGAACATGTACAGTTCTAAGCTCAAGTTTGTAAACTATATGTTCAGACATTTTGACTTGGATGGTGTACAACAGACCGTGGCACAGCTCAGCAACTAGGTTATATTTGCTGCAGGATCTTGGGTTACACCCAGCAATGCTGCACAAAACATCTACGCAGCAGAAATCCCTAAAGCTTTTTATTTTTTTCACTTCATGGCTTTTAGCCACTTAATATCGAGACATATCCGAGACACATCTCTATTTTGCAGCCTTTAGGGAATTATGTCTCATATATTGTTTACCAATTTTGTGAAGGGTTAAGCCTACCATTTCTTATGCAAAAAAGATCGAGCGAAAAGATATTTTTAACCTAAATGCAAAAAAGTAGGCTACATCAATTTCTACATACCTCTTGAGGGTTTCTACGATGCCAAATATATTCCCATGAAAAACAGGCCGAGAATGCGACAGTTTCAGCGAGCCTGACGGATTTATGAACTCTACCTTTAATCAAATTTGAATCAGAATAGACGATCGTAACAAGATGAAGAGCGTTTCTGCCAAATATTCCGTCCGTTAATCCTCGTTTTGCTGCATTAGAGCTGCATATTCAAGGTCATTATAGAACTCATCACTTCAGAGCACGCGTTGACCATCTAAAAGACAGTAAATAATATTGCTGTATACCGGCACATCACATGCATGTATATTATAATGCATTTCTAAAATGCACCGGGTTATTGGAAAGGGAAAGAAATCAAATCCAACACTTTAATCCGCTGCACACAACTCAGAGTAGCTATTATTAAACACACATAACATGCATCTGATGGGTTGACTTTTTTTTCTCTTGCTTTCTTTTTTTCCCGCTGTACATGAATCAGACTTTACCTTATCGTTCACCTTTTGGGATTCTGTAAATAAGGCTATTTCTGTTTGTCTCGCCTGGGTTTTGATATGACAGATGAGCTGCCCTTCTGCAGTCGCCTCAACAGCTGATTGACTGCGGCGCATGGCTGATGCACTGAGGGATTGTGGGAATTGTAGTTTTTCGGTCAATACAGCCATCAAACGCACTATATGACGCGTTGTAAAGCTTATAATATAACATGCAAATCACAGTTTAACCCTTTAGCATACAGTGACAGTCCCAATATATTATGGTCCAGATGGTGTGGCATTTAAATTAGGTAGGCTACTAAATATAAAAATATTAAAGACACAATTTTTAAATAAAATATGATTTTATTTAGCAAAGTATAGCACCCTTATGATAGAAGAAATATTACCTGACATAACAGAACTTTGATATGCAACAAAATTATGATATAGGAGGTGCGCAGTGATATGATGAACAGGTTTTGCGTCATAGATGTTGATATATTGTGGATTTTAACACGTTAAAACGCTGCACTGAACAATAAGAAGCTAGGACAAGACCTATCCATTTTATAACCCAATATTAAGCCAGGTTTAGTCGCAGTGACAATGTTTAAATGCACAACAAAATGACCTTTAACTGATGAAAGAATAAAGTTTAAAGCATTCACATGACTTAGGCATATAGGCTAATTGGTAAACAATTGCACTATATCAAATATCAAGATAATATCAAAATAAATATGCAAATCTGCTACATGGCTCCATATTCACTGCTCCTGTCATAATGGAAATTCATTTATGAAATAATTAACTTAAATTATAGCTCTAAGATATCTATTCATTGACTAATACTAATAAATAAGTTAATATAAAATACAGAAAATATTATAAAATACTAAAAGTGATTGAAATTGACCAATGTGGGTCAAATTTGGGGCATTTTCCTATAGAAGAATAGTAGAGTTAATTTTACAGAGAATAGCAGAAGATGCTTGTCACTTCAAGTCTCATATGCATCAATGAACTCAATAAAAGACAAATTAACAAAAGAAATGATCAAAATCATAACACATCAGCAATAAACAAACACCATATAATTACCTAACCATATGCCATATGAAAAGGGAAATGAATGAAGCCCTCACTCATGCTATTACTATTTCCTGGATGCTATGCCATGTTAAATAAACTATGCATTCTAATCATTTATAGATTGTACTGAAATATGTTGTCTCTCCTTACCACAGTACGAGGTATTCTGGAGCCAAATATGTATCTTCATGTTGCTCCAGCAGGCGTAGTCCCTCTTGCTCTAGGCTGCCTGCCTCTGCTAGAACATAAATTTTTATATTTTTGACTACATGACATGAAGACTACACGTCCCATAGTGCATCTGTGCTCTCGCGAGAGTCAAGTTAATGCTCGCACAAGCGCGTTGTTGCGTCCGCTCGCGTTTTCTCACGCGCAGTCAATGGAGTCGCTGCGTGTTTCTGGAATTACTGACATTTATGAATATTCATTAATAGATCGGGTTATAATAATCAATCTCAATGGTTTATAATCAGATTTCAGCCGTTGTTTAATGACAGTAAGACGCTCATATGCGTTTAGCACGGCGTTAAGATTCCCTGCGGCCTGACGATTAAATCTCTATTATTGAAATATTTAAATATTGCCATAATTTAGTTTTCAGTCATTAATTAAGTGTGTGGACTCATGTAAATATGGCAGAAGAGGGAGCGGTTGTGATGCAGCAGATTGTGGACAGGTGAGTGAAAGAAATGCAATGTAAACAAACGGCTAATGTCAGCTACATATCAACCTGTCGGTAAAGAGACATTTGTGGACTTTTATATAGTTAGAAATATTCTTAAACATATATATAAATATTCTTAAAGAACAATAGAGTAGCTAATGAGTGATTGTTTGCAGGTTTAGAGCGTTTCTGCTCTTACATAGAGATGCTAAGTCTGTTACTTACATGATGTGACGTCTATGGCGAGGGGGCGTGACCTTCATTTGGCCTTTAATTTAGTTTTGATTCAGTCTTGCTCTTTTGATTATATACTTTTTAGATCTTTAAGGTCGTTTATGTTTAACAGCTCCTGTTCTAAAGATCCATCTATTTTTTTAACGTCTGATAACACTTATTTGTGTCACCGATGTGCAGAACTGACACAACCATAAGACGTCAACAACAGAATATGCAGTATTGATATTATTAATACGCGTAACGAGTTATTAGTATTATTATTTTTAATATTGGTTTATTATAATTAATTAAGTATTTATATTAATTCCTACTTATAGAAATGTTTATTATTTGAGATGTGAAGTTGATAATTGTCCTTTTAGGAGTGGGATAACTTCTGGTTATGAGTAATAAATGTAATTCCTGATTCCTAAGCATTTTTAGTTATCTTAGCATGCGTCACGTGAGTGCATATGTTACTGGCTTCATCAAGTTTACATGGTCAATACAGGAGTTAAAAAACAGTCAGTTTTAAGACTTCATAATATGTTCGTTACATTACCATTTTTGTTTGTTTTACAAACTGTGTAACAAATTGAAATGATTTCTTGTGTTAATCAACACTATGACAGCTTAACTCGTATTGACCCCAGAATATTCCTTTAGTAAAACAACTTAAGTCATAAGAGGCTTGATTGCCTGTTTGATCTGACTTGCACACCTGCTCAGGTCAGCCGATGATTTGGGAAAGGTTCATGGTAGGGCTGCACGATAAATCGCATGCGATATTTAACGCGCATCTTGTCAGAAAGCCGGTTCTGTAATCAGCGGTAAATCTCCATCACGTGCGTGCTTTCACATTGAGCAGCATTAACTACACAGAGCCGTTGTTCACTGACGAGCTGCGCAAAACCACGTTCATATTCGCGCGATTTTTTGATTCGGCCCGAATCAGTTTTTAAAGCATTTTTGAAAAATCCCTCACTCTGCCTTTAATGCTGCTCAATGTGAAAGCACGCACGTGATGGAGATTTACCGCTGATTACAGAACCGGCTTTCTGACAAGATGCGCGTTAAATATCGCATGCGATTTATCGTGCAGCCCTAGTTCATGGTAAAACCTTTGCCACATGACTTGCGTGATGTTGGTCTTAAGTATTATGAGCTTTTACTTTTAATGAACCCAGCAAAAAGGACAATGTGTCCTGGAGACATTTATAATGACACTGTTGTGGTCAGTTTTTTCAGATTGACCCTCAGGGGTCATAAATAAGCACTATTGAATATTCCATGTAATTGCAGATTTTCTATATATAGGATCATTTTTTGGTAAATGACATGGACAAGTTCTCATTTCAGTAATTATTCATTGGGTCACTGCGTGGGGTCGAGCTGTTTGGTGTCCTGACCTTGTCCATGTTTTTCCACGCAGGCTGTCCTGTTTGCCAGAGGGCCAGCACTTGCAAAATAAACTAGACTGCACTGGCCTGTTGATGGGACACAATTGAGCAGATCTGTCCTTCCAGTCCAATAAAAGACAGCTAAACTTTCATATGTTAGTATATATACATTTTAAAAGGGGTTTTTTTTTTTGGAAAGAAATTAATACTTTTATTCAGCAAGGAAGTATTCAATTAATCTAAAATGACAGTAAATTTTTTTTTACAAGATTTCTACTTAAATAAATGCTGTTCTTTAAAGGGGTCATATGATGCTTTTTTAAAGATCATTATTTTGTGTATTTGGTGTAACAGAATATGTTGACATGCTTTAATGTTCAAAAAACACATTATTTTTCAAATACTGTACATTATTGTAGGTCCTCTATGCCCCGCCTCTCTCAAACGCTTCGTTTTCTACAAAGCCCCCTCCTT
>NW_015635541.1:111753-120468 GCF_001515625.1 Sinocyclocheilus rhinocerous
TAACTGCGGTTACTGAAACCACCCCTTTCTTTCTTTGCGTGCACATTTGGGTGCATTATGCAAATATTTCCACATAGTGAGGTAGATATGTGGGGGCGTGTTAGAACGAGCCGTTTTAGGGGGGCGTGGCAGAGTCTTAACTTTGATAAAGAATATCTCTTTGGTTTTGAGACTTTAGTCTTTGCAACTTCAGGGATCTTATCTATGCACAGTCAGCTTGTAACACTCCAAAGAGAAAGGAAAACTTTAAATCGCATCATATGACCCCTTTAAGAATCCTAAAAAATATGTAATAAAAAAATCATGCATTTTCTTGAGAAAAAATTCAAATGTCATTCAATCACAGTTTAATAACTAGTGTTTTACCTGCAAAATATGGCATAAATATTGTAAATAAAATATCATATTTTATATGTTATAAATGTAAGATACACTACTGTTATATACTGCTATATTTTTATTTAGCAGCGATTTAGTACATTGATCAAAAGTGATTGTAAAGACACAAACCGTTTCTGCTGTTCTTTTGATTTATGATGTCCTTAATCAAATAACCATGAATAGAAATGTAGCACGGTTTCCACAAAAATATGAAGCAGTCCAGCTGTTTTCAACATTTATATGAATAAAAATGTTTCTTGAGCAGCAAATCAACATATTAGAATTATTCCTGAAGGATCAAGTGACACTGAAGACTGGAGGAATGATGCTGAAAATTCAGCTTTGCGTCACAGAAATGAATTTAATTTTAAAATATATTCAAATACAAAACAGTTCTTTTAAATTGCAATAATATTTCACAATATTGCTGTTTTGGCTGTGTTTTTGATGTAATAAATGCAGTTTTGCTAAGAGACTTCTTTTAAAAACATTTAAAAATCTCACCGACCCCAATCTTTTGAACGGTAGTAAATTTGAACTTGTTGTCTCCTCACACTTGTGTTTACATCAAAGGAAATAGGTGTTGAGAGGAAAGTACTGGACTAGCTGGTGTTGGTAAACTGGTTTATTGGCACATTAGGCGGTTTGCAGACATATCTGTGTCAGTTGTCATGGTGAAAGCTCTCATCTCTCTCAAATGGATCCTGCATCCTTCTCTAATGTCCGTCACTGAGGCAACAACCTTCACAGGTCTGCGTGGAAGCAGATAACCGTACGCCAGCACGCAGCTCTATCAACACACGGCCTTATCGAGGCCTGCCACCCGCAGCTGCTCTCTCTGCAATGCAGCTCTTCGTCGCTTGAAAAGACGGGGTCATGCTTAAATCCTGTCTGACCTTTATGTGGCAGACACTCTGTCACCCTCTTTTGTTCTCATCGGTATTCAGAAAGCCGTCTCCGTTTATTTTGGCTGTTTTTAAACCTCACTTTCTCTGCCATATTGTTTTTCCCATCCAGCTTTGATGTGTTTCCAGTTCCACATCATCATGGATAAAACAAATGTGTGTCTGAGTCATGTTTGAAAAGTGTCTGGAAATAATCCACCATCATTTGGACCTTTGGTGTTATGTTCTGTTTGAAAGTCAATAAAATGCAGTATTGCATGGTGCCTATGCTAATTGCTATGGAAGCCCATTTCTACCATGGAAAAAAAGGTAATTGTATGACTTTTTATCGTACAATTCAGACTTTGTTTCTCGTAAGTCTGGGAAAAAGTCAGAACTGTGAGATATAAACACAATTCTGACAATTCTGAGTTTATATCTTGCTTTTTGGACTTTTTTTCCCCTCAGAATTTGGAGTTTACATCTCGTAATTCTGAATTTTGTCTCTGAATTCCAAGTTTACATCTCACAATCCTGTTTTTTTTCTGCCTTGAAATAAAAAAAAGGTAAAAAGGTAACTGCGACTATTTGTCTCACAATTGCGACTTTTTTCCTTGTAATTGTGAGTTTATATCTCACAATTCTGGCTTTTTTCTCTGAAAAAAGGTAATTGCGGCTATTTTTCTCACTTTTTAAAAATATTTATTTATGGGCTTTTTTATGCTTTTATTTGGACAGAACAGTATAGAGTTGACAGGAAAGAATTGGGTGGAGAGAGAGGGGGTGGGATCGGCAAAAGACCATGAGACGGGATTCGAACTCGAGAGTATGCAGAGCTTCGGTTCATTTTTGTGCTGCGTGAAAGGAAACCAGACGGCAGAAAGCGGCATCCTATTTTTCTTTAGGCTTATTTTACAAAAGCACAAAGATTTGTTTTTATTGTGAATGTACACAAATAAAAGCAAGCCTTTTACAATTCCGATTATTTTTATGATTAAAAGGAGTCACCGTTTCTTCCACTGTTAGAAGGAAAAAATTCAAGTGATTGCACCGGCGCCACATGCGCGCGCACAGTTAAGCATTGCTACCTTGATAATGCAGCCTGTTCATTATCATAATAAAATACAGTCAGTCAAACATATGGAAAAAAACACAGCAGCAAATCAACATATTAGAATTATTCCTGAAGGATCAAGTGACACTGAAGACTGGAGGAATGATGCTGAAAATTCAGCTTTGCGTCACAGAAATGAATTTAATTTTAAAATATATTCAAATACAAAACAGTTCTTTTAAATTGCAATAATATTTCACAATATTGCTGTTTTGGCTGTGTTTTTGATGTAATAAATGCAGTTTTGCTAAGAGACTTCTTTTAAAAACATTTAAAAATCTCACCGACCCCAATCTTTTGAACGGTAGTAAATTTGAACTTGTTGTCTCCTCACACTTGTGTTTACATCAAAGGAAATAGGTGTTGAGAGGAAAGTACTGGACTAGCTGGTGTTGGTAAACTGGTTTATTGGCACATTAGGCGGTTTGCAGACATATCTGTGTCAGTTGTCATGGTGAAAGCTCTCATCTCTCTCAAATGGATCCTGCATCCTTCTCTAATGTCCGTCACTGAGGCAACAACCTTCACAGGTCTGCGTGGAAGCAGATAACCGTACGCCAGCACGCAGCTCTATCAACACACGGCCTTATCGAGGCCTGCCACCCGCAGCTGCTCTCTCTGCAATGCAGCTCTTCGTCGCTTGAAAAGACGGGGTCATGCTTAAATCCTGTCTGACCTTTATGTGGCAGACACTCTGTCACCCTCTTTTGTTCTCATCGGTATTCAGAAAGCCGTCTCCGTTTATTTTGGCTGTTTTTAAACCTCACTTTCTCTGCCATATTGTTTTTCCCATCCAGCTTTGATGTGTTTCCAGTTCCACATCATCATGGATAAAACAAATGTGTGTCTGAGTCATGTTTGAAAAGTGTCTGGAAATAATCCACCATCATTTGGACCTTTGGTGTTATGTTCTGTTTGAAAGTCAATAAAATGCAGTATTGCATGGTGCCTATGCTAATTGCTATGGAAGCCCATTTCTACCATGGAAAAAAAGGTAATTGTATGACTTTTTATCGTACAATTCAGACTTTGTTTCTCGCAAGTCTGGGAAAAAGTCAGAACTGTGAGATATAAACACAATTCTGACAATTCTGAGTTTATATCTTGCTTTTTGGACTTTTTTTCCCCTCAGAATTTGGAGTTTACATCTCGTAATTCTGAATTTTGTCTCTGAATTCCAAGTTTACATCTCACAATCCTGTTTTTTTTCTGCCTTGAAATAAAAAAAAGGTAAAAAGGTAACTGCGACTATTTGTCTCACAATTGCGACTTTTTTCCTTGTAATTGTGAGTTTATATCTCACAATTCTGGCTTTTTTCTCTGAAAAAAGGTAATTGCGGCTATTTTTCTCACTTTTTAAAAATATTTATTTATGGGCTTTTTTATGCTTTTATTTGGACAGAACAGTATAGAGTTGACAGGAAAGAATTGGGTGGAGAGAGAGGGGGTGGGATCGGCAAAAGACCATGAGACGGGATTCGAACTCGAGTCGCCGCGAGTAGGGATGTTCATTTCGGTTATTTTTCCTAACCGACAACCGACGCTCGTTAACCGATTATTAACTGTTAACCGACAAGAATATTTTACATTAGAATTGAATTAAATTAGAAAGGATAAGTGTCTGTGAACCGTTAAAAATACTAACATTTGTTTCCCGGGGATTAATCGACTTATGTTTTTTTTGTTTTTTTTTCTAAAAAACATATTTTTTATGTACTCGTAGCGTATTTTAACCATGCAGCAAACCTTTTTAAATATTTTGATAAATTACTGAAAAAAATTAATAAATTACTTTTTAAACCGCTTAACTGATTGTATTAATCGGTCAAAAATTCTTATGGTCGGTTAACGGTTAACCGGTTAAAATGAACATCCCTAGCCGCGAACGCTCTATGTCGGCGCACTAACCACAAGGCTATTGGTGCTGACTTTTTCTCACAATTCTGAGTTTAGAATTTACAATTACGTGATGGAATCTCAAAATTGCAAGAAAAAATATTCCATTGTGGAAACTGGCTTTCATAAATTGCTAATATTCCACTAGATTTTAACGTTTTCTGAAGAAAATGCTTGTGCAAAACTGATGGCGATGCCAGGTGGCTTCTGCAGTGATTGTTAGCAGCGCTCCTGGAATAGTCGCTTTTTTTAACAGGAAATGGCTTTCAGGATTTCAAATATAAATGTAGTTTTAAGTAACTATAGCTGTTCAGTCAAAATGTGACTTACTGTTGCACTAAAACAGACGTATATTCCTAGATTTTTTAGAAATGCTGGTAATTCTATGTGGTCTGTGAATTTGTGTTCCCCCTGGCTTTATACAATTGCTGGTGAAACGTGATCTTGTGGATGGGTCTTGTGACTCTGACCACAGGGGAGAAAGTGAGAGTGGGCCATATCTGACCCCTCCTCAAGAACAAATATAGACCACAAGTTCAAGATGACTGGTGTTAGTGGCAAACAGTGACTGAAGTTACATGAACTGTAATGTAGCTGGTGCTCGACCAGTGCACCAACTGTAAACTAGTCACAATCTAGGCAGGTGAACAGAGTTGGTAATGAGGGATAGAGACAAACTTTGAGCAGCAGTTGTTTTTTTAGTAGCATTGATATACTTTCATAGTTTTTTTTTTCCCATTTTCATTGTAATTTTAGTTACTTTTTTAGATTTTGTTACAGGTTTTTGTCATTTCAATTATTTATTTATTTATTTATTTTTAAATATAGTTCTTATAAATTTTTATTTCAGTTTAAGTTTTAGTTATTTTAGTACTTCAAGTTAAACTAAAAGAAATGAGAAAACTAGCCGGTAACTAGCTGAAATAAATGTTAAGGCTTAATATAATTTAAACGGATGAGTTATAAAAAAATTCACCCCCCTCGCAGTTGTCATGAAGGGCAAAATTAGCTATATAGACCAAAATCATTTTTTGAACCAGGCTGTAAACATGTTTTTTTTCTGCTGTAAAGTTGGGCATTTTAACATGGGGAGTCTATGGGATTGACTCCCTTTTGCAGCCAGCATCTAGCGGCCAGTTGATGAATTACAGTTTAAGTCACTTCCTTGTTGGCTTCACGAGAGAGAGCGGGAGGTTGCCGCTTGGCCGTACCATGCAGTGGAAAGGCGCCAAAAGTGTTACAATGACAAACTCTCCTGCATGTTCTCATTGCTACACAGGTCAGACTGCATTTAAAGAGGCATTAAAATCTCGGTACAATGAGTTTATTCATTCGGCTGTGGTCACGTGACTGTGGGAACCTGAATGATCTTCCAGCCAACAGTCAGTGAGTGAAAGTACCGTATTGGCCCGAATATAAGACGACGAGCATCAGAGGAACCGCTGAGATCCCAGACGTTTCTACTATACTGACACAAATAGAGCTGCCACGATTAGGACATATTGTCTGGCAATAAAGCGACATATAAATAACTGCTATTAGCCATTGAATTGCATTTTTATTCATATCATACCAGTTAATATAATGATAAATATAAACCTTAAACAATAATGTATTCATACTGAACATGGAAGCAAGCATTTTCCTGATTGCCTAAATAATGCACAGGGTAAAAAAAATATAGATATAATATTTTAAATGAAAAGTCATATTTTAAAAAATGAAAAGTACTTTTAAATATTAAAATATTTGCGTGAATTATTAAAAAAACAATATTATTATTAATAATATTATTAATACCAGTAATGATAATAATCCGGTTTTAATGTGGAACTTAATGGACCTTATCACAAATAAAGTGTATTATCATTATTAAGTTACTCTCACCAAAGTGTTATTGCGGTCACCAAATTTAAAGGGGTCATATGATGCGATTTCATTTTTTCCTTTCTAGGAGGGCGTGGACGAGTCTTAACTTTTATAAAGAATATCTCTTTGGATTTGAGACTTTAGTCTTTGCAACTTTAGGGATCTTATCTATTCACGAACAGCTTGTAACACTCCAAAGAGAAAGGAAAACTTGAAATCGCATCATATGACCCCTTTAATATTATTATTGATCATACTTAGTTTGAGGTTTGTTGAGGAGATTACTCAGTGTTTAACAGTAGACATTTAATGCTTCCACATTATCTGGCCAAGAGGAAGCATCTAAACTTTCACAGACTTATTCCTGTTTTTAAAGCAACATCAGTTAACAGTAGCCACTTTATTCATGAAAACTAATCCTGTGTGAAATAGGAGCTTATGTTATGGCTCTAGAGTTCAGGATATTTAAACTATTATCAGGGTTATCAGTTCCAGAGACCCCCTCGCTGTAGTCTAGATTGTCTTTCTGTGTCATGTAACCGGCTCTTAACATGTAAAGAAAGGTGAGCGGTATCGACTTTCTGACCTCCTGATGGTATCTCATAGACACTAGAGCTATATTCTGCAAGAGCTCAAGTAGTAATGTGAATCTAGAGGTGGAGAAGTGTGTTTTCTGAGCATCTAAGAGGGATTTTTGCAGCATACGTTCCTGGAATATGATTTAATGGGAAATGGTCTGGTGTATTGGAGATATTTTAAGCATCATATATATTATCACAAACAGTGCTGAAGAGTAATTCTGTCATGTGTCTTCAGTTACAGAAGTGAACAGAATATGATCACAGTTGTTCAGCTGGGCAAAGTCAACGTTTTATTAGCCTTATTATTCAAAAGTTGTTTGGTTTGCACATGTGGAGATAAGGTGCTGCAAGCACATGTTTATGTAAACAGAGTAAAAATGAACAGAAGTCAGCACTCCTGAAGAACAAGGTGTATGATCTAGTTTGCATGGCCACAAAATATTATGGCTGGGAATTTTTAAACGCCTCCTCGCAATTCAATTCTGTATAATTTAATTTTGAGTCAGAGAAACATGAACTTGCAAACATGAAAAAAAAAAAAAAAAAACTACCCTGCATTATAAGGGGAGAAGGTCCAGTCATATAAAAATTAAAATTTCTAGTAATTTCATTATTTATTTTTTGTTATGTAGTTTATCTAAATGTTAAAAATATTAATAGTATTTATTTATTATAACTCTTATTTTATTTTAGAATTTATTTAATATGTTTGTTTGTGATTTAATTGTTAATGAAAGAATTGTGACGCATCTGTGAATCATTTTTCTTTTTTTTTTTAATGCTGTTAGTATATATTTTATTTTATTATGTGTTAGTAGTACTTTAATATTTATTTGTATAGTTTATTTAAAATATATTTCAAAATGATATTAGTATATATTTTATTTACTTATTTATTTATTTGTGGTTTAAATCACAATTGTTAATGAAATAATTGTGACGTATCTGTGAATAATTTTTCTCCCTCAAAACAAAAATCTTGTCATCAAAATCCTTATTTTTAAACCTTGCATAAGGGGAGATGGTCCATTCTTGCAAAAATCAATGGGAATAATTTATTATTGATAATTAGTCGTTTATTTATTTGTATAGTTCATGTATTTGTTTTAAATATGCTATTAGTATATATTTTATTTTATTATGTATTAGTAGTATTTTATTATTTATTTAAAATCAATTTAAAAATGGTATTAGTATTTTTTGTGTGTGGTTTAAAGCACAATTGTTAATAAAAGAATTGCGATGTATGTGAGAATAATTTTTCTCCCACAAAACAGACAAAAATCTCATCATGCTGTCATGTGTCTTGTGTGAATTTTACTGCAGATAATATAGCCTGTAGTTTGAAACTTTACCCCTGTTGAGTGAAGGCAAACAAGCCTAAATCAGATTGTGTTTCACAGCACTATTTGTTTTACCTTGTTTATTGGCTGATAATCGGGTTGTCTGACCTTTCACGGTGCACCTTAATGAACACAGCTCTTAGTGTGTAAATCCATGTTATGCGAGTGTGCTAGAGTGAAGGGCAACGGTGAGATGTCTTGGGTTTCACGGGGGTGATTGTGTTTCTGATGGTTGTCATGATGGAGGTAGAGTTACAGGAACAGGAGAAGCAGGTTCTTAAGGAACGTGGAGAAGCATCTTTGTCCGTAGCACTGATCTTGTGAAGATCTCCGATCATTTCGTCACTCTTTATATTGCTTCTGGTCTTTTGTTCTAATCTATGAGAGAATTCACCCAGACACAATCTAAAAGAATTTTCTGGTTCTGTAATTTCACATCTTCCACCTTTTTTTGTTTTGTAACTAAATATTTTGTGCTTTTGTGTAGTGCTGGGCGGTATACCGGTTCATACCGAATACCGGTGTTTATTTTTGTTATGATATGAATTTTTTAAATACCGCAATACCGGTGTATGTCGCTTAAACAACGTTCGGAACGCGACACTGTTTGAAAGGGGTCCCTTTTCACTGTTGCACTGTGGTGAGGG
>NW_015635541.1:120599-125122 GCF_001515625.1 Sinocyclocheilus rhinocerous
TAGTTTGTCACTCAGACGCAGGGAGTGTGCTGCAGGAGACAAAAAAGTAATCTAGCCAAAACAACCGCATATCCGCTCTTTAGTGTAGATGCATGTTGATTTTATCAGACGATGCCGCGATTATAAATGAGTGACTCCTGGTTAACATGTATTAAAAGGGGTCGTGTTTAGTCACTATTTAGTGTGGTATTTTTTGACAATATTCACTCATTATGACAGTAAAATAGGGCATTCTAAGTCAATATACTGCAGTATTTCCTCTCTCAATCAGTAGAAAATATGGTTAACACCCGGTCATGCATGAAAAAAAATACCGTCATGTACCGTGAAACCGGTATAATTTTGAAAAATACCGTGATATAAATTTTTGGTCATACCACCCAGCACTACTTTTGTGCAATAGTTCACCTCGAAATTTACTCACCTTCAGGCCATCCGAGATGTAGATGAGTTTGAACAGGTTTGAAGATCACTTGCTCACCGATGGATCCTCTGCAGTGAATGGGTGCCGTCAGAATGAGAGTCCAAACAGCTGATAAAAACATCACAATAATCCACAAGTAATCCATTCCAGTCCTTCAATTAACATCTTGTGAAGCAAAAACTTGTGCATGTAATACATTTTTCATTAATTATCAAATTATTCAATTATTCAAAACACACTCATCTACATCTTGGATGCCCTGGGGGTGAGTATATTGTCAGCAATTTTTCATTTTTTGGTGAACTATTCTCTTAATGCGGTTGTGCTTTCACCTACCAATAAGCTTAATTTAACCATTTTACCAAGTTTAAATCAATTTTTTTTTCTCAAAAATAGCACCAAAAGTTATTTTTGTACATTAAACTGAGATATTATTTCAATTGAGATCAGGGGCCTGTTTCATAAAACAAGTTTACCAAATAATCCACTTATTTTGAACCTAATCAACTGACAATACGTCAGACTAATTGAAATAAACCCGGTTTATTTGGTAAACTTGTTTTATGAAACAGGCCCCAGGCCATGTTTTAAAGAAGATGCAAAGGTGCATAAAAGCACAAATCTATGTGTTCTTGTTTGTGTCTGGTATTGTCATCTGATGGTCCTGAGATGATCACAGGAGGTTCGTGATGAGAAGCACGTGACTGATTTCGGTCACCCTCATCCCTCATGTTTTATTCAGAAACAGACAGAATGGAAAATCTCACTCAGGAACCTGAGAGAACGGCCGAGACTCGATCCACCTCCAGCAGCGCAGAAACACTGAGAGATTTGACATCGATTATTTACAGGATCATCATTAGACATTGTCGTTTAGATGCGGGACGAAAAATGAAACAATATTGGCTTCTATTCAGTGATTTGCCACGATGATATACACAATTTTGGGCTTTCCTCAGCAAACAAAGTAATATGTGATTGTGCATGCAGTTAATTTGATTGTGAGTGTTTCTAATACAAAGACTGAAGGAGTGACAGCAATTTTGTCATCTTTCTGAGTAATCAAGTGGCATATTATGTAATTAATTCATTAAAACCCCAGTAAATTAAACTATTTTATTTAGTCTTTAAAGGATCTTAATTTGTGGGCTTTTCTCAGCAAAAATGCTGATGTGTGATTGAGCATGCAATTGTGATAATTTGAGTAATTAGCATATACTAAGACCTTAGTAAATAAGACCAGTTTATCTTGAACACATTGGTTTAGACAGCTAGGTTGTTAAAAAAACGACAGTGAGATTAAAATGATAACATGTTTTTTTTTTTTTCTTCCTCTTTTGAGGTGGAGTTTCATTTGTGCTTAGTCACTGACCCACATTACTCTGCAGTTGCCTCTCGTTCTATTTTTTGTGCCAACTGTCCCCTTGATACTTTTAAGAGGTGAACTATAAAAATAGCTCCTGGAGCCTTGAACTTTACACAGTTACATGACAAACTTTCTCTTCACCTTTCTGTTGTTATACTTTGCCCTGGATGAAACACTGAGCCGAGCGCTGATGTGCTTCTGTGTGTGTGTGTGTGTGTGTGTGTTTCAGGAGTTGTTGGGTGTGTTTTGCCACAGATGAGGATGACCGTACGGCGGAGTGGGTGCGTCCGTGCCGCTGCCGTGGTTCCACTAAATGGGTTCATCAGTCGTGTCTTCAGCGCTGGGTTGATGAGAAACAGAGGGGCAACAGCACCGCACGTGTCGCCTGCCCACAATGCAATGCTGAATACCTTATCGTGTTCCCTAAGCTTGGTATGACAACTCTTTAATGCCGAAGTGTGTCAGTTTACGTTCTTAAAAATGTGTCTTGGATCCCTGTTTAATATACGGAGTCAACTATACGCCATTTATTAGTTGATTTTCCTAACATTTTTTTGTTGTTGTTGTTTTTGAAAGAAGTCTCTTTTGTTCAGCAACACTGCCTTTATATGATCAGTTAATATAGTAAAATATTATTACAGTTTAAAATAACTCTTTTTCTATGTGAATCTGTTTTAAAATGGAATTTATTCCTGTGATCAAAGCAGAATTTTCAGCTTCATTACTCAAGTCTTCAGTGTCACATGATCCTTCAGAAATCATTCTAATATACAGATTAGCTGCTCAAGAAGCATTTCTTATTATTACCAGTGTTGAATACTTTTATATTTTTGTGAAAACCATCATAGATTTTTTTCAGGATTCTTTGATGAATAGAAAGTTCTACAGAACAGCATTTATTTGAAATAGAAATCTTTTGTAGCATTATAAATGTGAACTTTACTGTCAACTTTTTATGAAATTTAATGCATCATTTAAAAAAAAGTATCAATTCCTTGCAAAAAAAAAAAATATTGTTTTAGTTTTTGGTATAGAAACAGGTATTAAAACCACTTTTCTTGAGGTTTACATCAGAAATACTTTTCAAATATCATTAATTTTAAAAGATAATAAACAATTAAACAGTTCACTTTCACATACCACACATGACAAGCAAAATTCTGGACATTTGTGACATACTTTCACTTTCAGACTTTATCAAACGTCATCAAATGTCACTATGGTAGTTATGAATAGTTGCACTTATTTATTTAGTTTTTTGTACTTAGTAGGTCAATCCTGATTCCAGAGAAACCCCTCTTTTGATATTGGTGATGAGGATTTGCTTGTGATTCCAGTAATCCGCTGCTCATGAAACGAAATGTCATTTTTCATCCTCTCGTGTGTCGTCTCTTATGTAAATTGATCAGATTGAGAGTATAACAGCATTAGTTTCTCTTCTCCTGAGGGCCAGTCTGTCGTCCTCTCTCGCTCTCTGTCTCTTTCCACAGCCGTGGGTTTATTCTTGGATACGGTTGTCAGGGTGACCGTGGCCAGCTGTGAAATTGCACCAATCATGCTCTCCGTTCAACTTTCAAACTGTAGGAATGAGAGCGACGCAGTCAGACAGAGACGAATGTCACAACTCGTGAATATGAGGGTTTCCTGCACCACTGCTTAGTCTGTGACTCCACAGCAAAAGCATTTCATTTAGTTGCATTGTGAGCTTGTCTTCTGAATTGAATGTGATGATCAAGAAAGATTGGGAAACAAAAGATATGCCATGTGAATAGTGAAGTGGGTTTCACTGATTCTTTTTAATGAGTTGGTTAAATTTCAGAATCATTTTTAATCAGTACTTTCCAATATTGAATTAAATATACACTAAATATTCACTATGTTCACTTAAAAAAAAAGAAAAGAAATTAATACTTTTATTTACCAAGGATGCATTAAACTTTATCAAAATTTTATTTCAAATAAATGCTGTTCTTTTGGACCTTCTATTCATCAAAGAATACTAAAAGATGTATCAGAGTTTCCACAGAAACATATTAAGCAGCACAACTGTTTTCAACGTTGATGATAATAATAAGAAATGTTTCTTGAGCAGCAAATCAGTATATTAGAATGATTTCTGAAGGATCATGTGACACTGAAGACTGGAGTAATGATGCTGAAAATTCAGCTTTGATCGCAGGAATAAATTACATTTTAAAATATATTCAAATAGAAAACATATTGACGTATTGTTGGCTTCCTTCAAATTATTCCTTGAATTTTCTTTACTTGGTCTTTAAAATGACTTGGTCTTAAATATACGTTTTCAGAAACCCTGAATACGCTTTCAGCAGATAAAATTTGCACAACTAGGTTGAAGTTAATGCATGAGATTTTAAACAAGATTGTGCTGAATTGACTGAAGGAAGTCACTGACAGAAGGAAGAGGAAGGTATTTCTGTTGTTCATAAAGTCTTTGTGTGCTCCTGGTATCAGAGATGAAAATCCTGATGGGTCACATTCAGGTGTTTGATTTCAGCGGCGCGTGGACGAGGACGTCCTTTCACATCAGACAGACGGGTCACGCTGTACGCATAGAACTATATAATATACAGTGCAGTACTTCACAAACACTCTCTCATTTCTTCCACAGGACGCACTGTGTTCCTGTTCCAGGGCTTTATGTAGGTTATAACAGTGAGTGAAGTCTTAGTGGATGCAGTGCTCTATTAAACCCGTCCGGAGTTATTTCAC
>NW_015635541.1:126098-128420 GCF_001515625.1 Sinocyclocheilus rhinocerous
AGTCTTCAGTGTCACATGATCCTTCAGAAATCATTCTAATATACAGATTAGCTGCTCAAGAAGCATTTCTTATTATTACCAGTGTTGAATACTTTTATATTTTTGTGAAAACCATCATAGATTTTTTTCAGGATTCTTTGATGAATAGAAAGTTCTACAGAACAGCATTTATTTGAAATAGAAATCTTTTGTAGCATTATAAATGTGAACTTTACTGTCAACTTTTTATGAAATTTAATGCATCATTTAAAAAAAAGTATCAATTCCTTGCAAAAAAAAAAATATTGTTTTAGTTTTTGGTATAGAAACAGGTATTAAAACCACTTTTCTTGAGGTTTACATCAGAAATACTTTTCAAATATCATTAATTTTAAAAGATAATAAACAATTAAACAGTTCACTTTCACATACCACACATGACAAGCAAAATTCTGGACATTTGTGACATACTTTCACTTTCAGACTTTATCAAACGTCATCAAATGTCACTATGGTAGTTATGAATAGTTGCACTTGTTTATTTAGTTTTTTGTACTTAGTAGGTCAATCCTGATTCCAGAGAAATCCCTCTTTTGATATTGGTGATGAGGATTTGCTTGTGATTCCAGTAATCCGCTGCTCATGAAACGAAATGTCATTTTTCATCCTCTCGTGTGTCGTCTCTTATGTAAATTGATCAGGTTGAGAGTATAACAGCATTAGTTTCTCTTCTCCTGAGGGCCAGTCTGTCGTCCTCTCTCGCTCTCTGTCTCTTTCCACAGCCGTGGGTTTATTCTTGGATACGGTTGTCGGGGT
This sequence comes from Sinocyclocheilus rhinocerous, assembly GCF_001515625.1. Taxonomy (NCBI): domain Eukaryota; kingdom Metazoa; phylum Chordata; class Actinopteri; order Cypriniformes; family Cyprinidae; genus Sinocyclocheilus; species Sinocyclocheilus rhinocerous. The sequence goes on from NW_015635541.1 coordinate 126,894, forward strand.
GACCGTGGCCAGCTGTGAAATTGCACCAATCATGCTCTCCGTTCAACTTTCAAACTGTAGGAATGAGAGCGACGCAGTCAGACAGAGACGAATGTCACAACTCGTGAATACGAGGGTTTCCTGCACCACTGCTTAGTCTGTGACTCCACAGCAAAAGCATTTCATTTAGTTGCATTGTGAGCTTGTCTTCTGAATTGAATGTGATGATCAAGAAAGATTGGGAAACAAAAGATATGCCATGTGAATAGTGAAGTGGGTTTCACTGATTCTTTTTAATGAGTTGGTTAAATTTCAGAATAATTTTTAATCAGTACTTTCCAATATTGAATTAAATATACACTAAATATTCACTATGTTCACTTAAAAAAAAAAAGAAAAGAAATTAATACTTTTATTTACCAAGGATGCATTAAACTTTATCAAAATTTTATTTCAAATAAATGCTGTTCTTTTGGACCTTCTATTCATCAAAGAATACTAAAAGATGTATCAGAGTTTCCACAGAAACATATTAAGCAGCACAACTGTTTTCAACGTTGATGATAATAATAAGAAATGTTTCTTGAGCAGCAAATCAGTATATTAGAATGATTTCTGAAGGATCATGTGACACTGAAGACTGGAGTAATGATGCTGAAAATTCAGCTTTGATCGCAGGAATAAATTACATTTTAAAATATATTCAAATAGAAAACATATTGACGTATTGTTGGCTTCCTTCAAATTATTCCTTGAATTTTCTTTACTTGGTCTTTAAAATGACTTGGTCTTAAATATACGTTTTCAGAAACCCTGAATACGCTTTCAGCAGATAAAATTTGCACAACTAGGTTGAAGTTAATGCATGAGATTTTAAACAAGATTGTGCTGAATTGACTGAAGGAAGTCACTGACAGAAGGAAGAGGAAGGTATTTCTGTTGTTCATAAAGTCTTTGTGTGCTCCTGGTATCAGAGATGAAAATCCTGATGGGTCACATTCAGGTGTTTGATTTCAGCGGCGCGTGGACGAGGACGTCCTTTCACATCAGACAGACGGGTCACGCTGTACGCATAGAACTATATAATATACAGTGCAGTACTTCACAAACACTCTCTCATTTCTTCCACAGGACGCACTGTGTTCCTGTTCCAGGGCTTTATGTAGGTTATAACAGTGAGTGAAGTCTTAGTGGATGCAGTGCTCTATTAAACCCGTCCGGAGTTATTTCACTGCCCTTGAGCAAGGCACCGAACCCCCAACTGCTCCCCGGGCGCCGCAGCAAAAAATGGCTGCCCACTGCTCCGGGTGTGTGTTCACGGTGTGTGTGTGTTCACTGCTGTGTGTGTGCACTTTGGATGAGATAAATGCAGAGCACTAATTCCAAGTATGGGTAACCATACTTGGCCACATGTCACTTGACTTTTAAAAAACATTTTTTTTACATTTGATATTTTCTTTATTGTTTATATTTACTTTAAACAACTGACTGTGCTTACAAGGATACTTGTCAAGACAGCCATTGGTATTCACCTGCTGTCTGAGAAGG
>NW_015635541.1:128537-133723 GCF_001515625.1 Sinocyclocheilus rhinocerous
TGAGATAACAACATGCCAATCCGTGGTTGGATTTCCGACACGGCTAATCGTAAATCATTTTACACTGTCAATAAGCGTGACCAGGGTTGCCCGCTCTATCACAGTAAACCTGCCTAATTGCTGCTCAAAACTAGCCCAAAACTACAAAACGCGGCAAGTGTTAAAGTTGCCCAATTCCCGCGGACTTGGCAACACTGAGCGTGACTGATACTCGAGCCAACTCTGCTCTAACACAGACTAGCAGTGGGAGTCAGATTGCCCCCTAGTGGATGGCTAAAGTTTTGTTAACTCATATTCATAAATTCTCAAGGGAACGTCTCTGAATTAACTGATGCTCCTGCGCCCCACAGGTTGAAAACCCCTGGTCTACAGCACCATTCAAGATTTTTTATGTTTTTTAAAGAGTCTCTGATGCTTACCAATGCTGTATTTATTTGATCAAAAATACAGTTAAACAGTAATATTGTGAAATATCATTACAATTTAAAATACAATTTGTTTTAAAATAAAACAATTTATTATTGTTTTCTATTTTAATATACTTTAATATGCAAAGCTGAATTTTCAGCAGCCATTACTTCAGTCTTCATTGTCCTTGCCAGTGCTGCATGAAATACTGGCAATTTTTAAGATTTATTTTTTTTTACATAGGAATATCATTATATGTTTTTTTTTAATAAATATCAATTATTTATTTATTTTTTTTTTTTTAGAGAGAGAGTTTTCTCACAAAATTGTTGCAATGCATTATGGACTTGTCATATCCATGAAGGATGCATGTATTGATTCCAAATGATTGTTAAAATAAATTATATTTTTCTAAAAAAAAAAAAGAACACGAAGCCTAGTTTTATGACTGTTAAGATTTTTTTTACTTTTTTATACAAAACAAAATTTAATTGTTTTAACTGTAATATGAACAAAATATGATATCCATGAAGGATACACGCAGTGAATCCTTAAAATACATTTTTTTTCTTGAAAAAAAAAAGATGCCTACTTTGATGACTATTAGGATTTGTTTTCCTTTCTCTGTGTTTGAGGCAAAAAAGTTAAAAAAAAATCCATGAAGGATATATGCAATGCAATGATTCCTTGGAATAATTATATCTAGCTAAAATGATTAAATCTTAATCTCAGAAGGCAGCATAATCTAGCTGTAGTGTATCTACGTTGCCATAAAATGCTCCCTAGGTAGGTAGCTGACTATGGTTTGGCACTTTAGTTGGTCTTTTATATATGGGCACAGATCTGCCACTTTGCTCAGAAAAGCCATAACTGTGAAGGTGAAAGACCATCTGTCTTTTTCAAATATATTACTGCTGATTAACATTCAAGATGTTCTTCAGACCAGTGCAGCTGACATCACATTGAAGTTGTTTTATGCAGCCTGGCATTGGAGAGGGTTTGTAGGGAACAGAAAGTCCTTGTTCCACAGCAGTTCTTTGGCAGAGCAGTGAAGCTGGTGTAAAACGAGGAAGAATAGACTGCAGATGTATTCCTGCTAAGCGGAGTTTATTTTTAATGATCTTAATAATGGAATCTGTGGCCGGCAGCAGAAATGCCTGAGCGTTTCCTCTTGCCAGTAGCCATTAGGTTGATGTTGCAGCGCTTAGAGAGAACGTGAACCAGATTCCGGCGCTGTCATTGGAATATTCCATATTAATATTCTCGAGAGGGGTCAGTGATCCCAGCACACACACTCTCACACACACTCACACTCACACACACTCACACACACATACATACATACCTGAAGACTGTCTGCTCTGCATTTGAGAACTGATTTAATGTGTGTTGAAGGTTATTTTACACACAGAAACTTCTCAGAAATCCATACAGGAACTTTTTGGTGAATATTATAGAGATTATTTTGTACATTTTTGTGTATTGGATTGTGTATTCTTTGGTTTTTCAGTAATGACAGCTTATATCTCTTTTCAGGCCTAAAAATAAAATAATACACATACATACATACATACATACCTACCTGAAGACTGTCTGCTCTGCATTTGAGAACTGATTTAATGTGTGTTGAAGGTTATTTTACACACAGAAACTTCTCAGAAATCCATACAGGAACTTTTTGGTGAATATTATAGAGATTATTTTGTACATTTTTGTGTATTGGATTGTGTATTCTTTGGTTTTTCAGTAATGACAGCTTATATCTCTTTTCAGGCCTAAAAATAAAATAAAATAAAATAATAAAATAAAATATTTTGCACTGAAATAATTAAGTCAATTATAAAATACATATTAAATAATAATAATTTAAAAAAAAAACGTAATTTCTATTACGGTAAAGGTAAGATGGTGGTAGTTTGTGTAGTTGTTGTGAAAATAATGTCTCACAATTATTGTCCATAATTGATATGAGGATAGTAAAAAATATTTTCTTCATTTTCTCTTTAGTATTTATTTATATATTATGTATATATATATAGAGAGAGAAAGAGAGAGAGAGAGAGTGCCTTTTACAGTTGTCGATAAAGATGTACTACTGTTCAAAAGTTATTTTTTAATCAGAAATACAGTAAAAACAGTAAATATGATTACAATTTAAAATAATAATTTTCCATTTTAATGTTTATTTATATATTATTTAAACTTCTTTTTATTTTTTAGGTGAAATCTGAAATGTTCTTGACCGATTTTGTGTTAAACTACTTTGCTTTTAACTTCTATAGTTGATAAAGCTGCAGTTCCATGTACAGTAATGGATTAAAATGCTCAGTGTATGATATATGGGAAAACTGGAAGTCATGATTCACCAGAGAAGGAAGGAAATGAACCTGAAAATAAGCTCTTGAGTCTTCAGAGAGTCGTCCTAGACATCTCCTGCAGTGGAGGGTATTTATAGGTTGAGAGGAAAGCAGGTTGTCAGTCAGTAAATATTACACGATTTCCTCTTGATGTCCACCTTGACTGTTTCCTCATTCCTATTTAGGACTGTTACACTGTGTGCTTTGTAGTGATCGTACAACTTTATTCCCGAGTCATTTAGGATGTAGTCATCATTGGTCAAGTATAATAAGAGCAATAAAGTGCTTATCACTCCCATCAACTGCGTGTCATCATGGTCATAGTGAATTAAACGGGATGATCGGCAGTAATTTGTGTGCTCTTTCTGTGGACAATTTCAAATTTTGATAATCACATATTCTCATTTGTAAGTTGCTTTGGATAAAAGCGTCTGTAAATATATAGCCAGAAGAGCATTTGATGGCCTGTTGATTCCCAACACGTTGTTTCCAGATCATAATATCATCTTCTGCCCCCTGCTGGAGAGGCGGGGAACCAGAGACACTTCATCACCCACTCAATAGTATCCAGCTGCAGACCCGCAGCACCAGCAGTTTCAGAACCGGAAGTGAGGCGCGGAACTTACTTTTTTTTTTTACAGAGTAGCGCCACCTTACGGTTTTTAAGGGGTAATTTGCTTTTATTACACACTATACGTCATACTTTATGTATGTATGCATTTTATAATGACATATTAAGCAGTTTATAAACATTATATACATCTTGTGTAATTTAGTTGTAGACCTATACAGTTATTCGTTTCATTGTATTATGCGAGTAATTTCCTGTTTGTGATATTAAAAATAATGTTTGAAACTTCTGGGCATTTTATATTGGTCACATGATTCAGACCTCAATATCACCTAGTTTTTTACTATTTAATATCTCTCTTGTTTCTTAAATAGCTTAATGTCTGCATGATGATATAAATAGAAATATACGGTAGAGCCTTTTACAGTTTCCTATAAAGATGCACTACATTTCAAAAGTTTGAGGTTGGGAAGATTTTTTTTTTTAATGTTTTACAAATAATTATCTTGCTCGCCAAGGCTACATTAATTTGATCAGAAATTGTTGTGAAATATTATTGCAATTTAAAATCACTATTTTCTATTTGAATATATTTTAAAGGGGTCCTATTATGCTTTTTCACTTTTTCAACTTTAGTTAGTCTGTAATGTTGCTGTTTATTTATTCCTGTGATGGCAAAACTGTATTTTCAGCATCATTACTATAGTCTTCAGTGTCACATGATCCTTCAGAAATCATTCTAATATGCTGATCTGCTGCTCAATTTCTGATTATTACCAATGTTTAAATGAGTTGTATATTTGAGGAAAATTGCTAGTGTATTCGTAGTTGAGATTATTGGCAATGGCATTATGCTATAATTGTTTGGTATGTAAACATAAGTTTATTTAGTTAATTCTGCCAAAATATTGTTTGAAGTACAGTGTGTTTTTGTGTGCAGGGCCGGTGGTGTATGTGCTGGATCTGGCAGACAGGTTGATCTCGAAGGCCTGTCCGTTTGCTGCTGCTGGTATCATGGTGGGATCTATTTACTGGACGGCCGTCACATACGGCGCTGTGACAGTCATGCAGGTGAGACGTCACTCACAGATGAAATGATTTTACAAGCGTTATTTGATTCTTAAGAATCTGTCTCTCAGGTTGTGGGTCATAAGGAAGGTCTGGATGTGATGGAACGAGCCGATCCTCTCTTCTTGTTGATTGGTCTGCCAACCATCCCAGTTATGCTAATTCTAGGGAAGATGATTCGCTGGGAGGATTATGTGCTCCGCCTCTGGAGGAAATACTCCAATAAGCTTCAGATCCTCAACAGTATTTTCCCAGGTCAGTGGTGACAGTGTGTGTGTGTGTGTGTGTGTGTGTGTATATTGTTCGCCTAGGCGAACTCAAATCAAATTAAAACACAAAAAATAAGATCCAAATGAGACAACCAAGAAGAATAAATAAATATTTAACTAAAAAATAAAATAAAATAAAAAGTATATTGGATTGTTGGGTGTTGGATGTATCAGTTTCATAAATACTCATTCACTACGTTTAAAAATACCATCTTTATCTATATTATGTCATTTCAGACATTTTTATATTTGTACATATCCAAATTAGATCATGTTTTATTTGTTATAATGATTGTTTATTATTTAATAATTATATGTATTATTTAATTTAAATACATATGTGACCCTGGACCACAAAACCAGTCTTAAGTTGCACAGGGATATCTGTAGCAATAGCCAAAAATAATTAGGATATTAAGTAACGATCATGTTCCATGAAGATATTTTGTAAATTTCCTACTGTAAATATATCAAAACTTAATTTTTGATTAGTAATATGCATTGCTAAGAACT
>NW_015635541.1:135509-152717 GCF_001515625.1 Sinocyclocheilus rhinocerous
AGCACAAAAGCAGTCTTAAGTTGCTGGGGTATATTTGTAGCAATAGCCAAAAATACATTGTATGGGTCAAATTTATAGCTTTTTCTTTTATGCCAAAAATCATTAGGATATTAAAGTTAAGATCATGTTCCATGAAGATATTTTGTTAATTTCCTACTGTAAATATATCAAAACTTAATGTTTGATTAGTAATATGCATTGCTAAGAACTTCATTTGGACAACTTTAAAGGCGATTTTCTCTATATTTAGATTTTTTTGCACCCTCAGATTCCAGATTTTCAAATAGTTGTATCTCAGCCAAATATTATCCTATCCTAACAAACCATACATCAATGGAAAGCTTATTTATTTCAAATTTCAAAAAATTGAGCCTTATTGTGGTCCAGTGTCACATATGGTCTAATATTTTAAATATTACAGTTATACATGTTATAGACATTTCCTAATATATATTCTTAATTGTAAAGTTAATTTTAACACTAATATAAAATAATGCAAATAAAATGTTAATTAATTCAACACCTATTTTACACTATATTTACTCAGAATTCAATATTTGAAACCAGTATGAAGTGCCAAATGGAAAGCTAAACTGCCTGACATGTCTGTTCATCACTACTTATATTGTTTATTACAAGCTTCTGTAAAACTGTCACCAAAAATGTTGATAAATCTTGTTTCTCACCCTGTCATGCGCAGGTATCGGCTGCCCAGTGCCGAGGATCCCGGCGGAGGCCAGTCCGCCGGCCGATCACGTGTCTGCCACACGCATCCTGTGCGGCGCCCTCGTGTTCCCCACCATCGCCACCATCGTGGGTAAACTGATGTTCAGCAGCGTCAACTCAAATCTTCAGAGGACCATTCTGGTACGAGAATATCATGGAAAACTATCACAGTGGTTTATACACCCGTAACCTCACACTGATCTCTCTGTCTCAGGGTGGCATTGCGTTTGTGGCTATTAAAGGGGCGTTTAAGGTTTATTTCAAGCAGCAGCAGTATCTCCGACAAGCTCATCGCAAGATCCTCAATTTCCCTGAGATGGACGAGGCCTGAGCTCATCATCAAACCTCTGCTGGATTCCATGATTTCACGCAGCTTTGAGAGACACTACCGGATTTTCACAGACGCTGGATTTGGTTTTCTCTTCTTCCTTGGGAATGTGACTATTGCGTTTGGAGTTTGAACAGTGATTCAGCTTTGTTTCAGTTGATCTAATCAGACCTGAGAGTTGCGCGTTACTTATTTTATGGGCTTTGACATTTTAAGAAAGAGACTGAGGAAAACAAATATTGAAAGAAGGTTTATATTAATAAGTGGTTGTTTTATATTGAATTAGAAATGTTCAGGTGAATCATCTTTAAAGCATCCTTAACATGCAAAAGACGACGTGCCGTTTCACGTGAAGCACTTTTGTCCCCTCATTAACAATTAGACTTGCATATGCAATGATAAATACTAAAGGCAAATGTAAACATCTAAAGCAGTATATATATATATATATATATATATATATATATATATATATATAGTTTCTCGTAATAATCTTATAAAATAATCTTTTTTGTGGTTGTTCTTCTCGGATGAATTTCACATAGAAATTTCCCCATTTCCTGTTATATTTCACACCAAAGTCAAAAGAAATCAATTGTTTTGCATATAAAAAAGGCAAGTCTGGGCACTATTATTTTTGTTTCAGTTTAGTACATATGTATACTATTAAAATGATACTTTACACATATCTCTAATTGAACATTTGTTTTTTAGCATTTAATCATGGAAATAATTTCACAAATCAAAAAAGTCCCATTGCTTTTTTTAATGCAATATTTGATTTTTTTTTTATGTCAATTTTGGGATGAAATATGACAACTTCTGTGAAATTCACCATCTTGCCTGCCTTCACATAATTTAAGCGATCAGCTGATCATGTTTCATTTCCATCTTTGTGCTGTTGATGTCTGAGTTTCAGGGAATTTGTCTTTTATAGTCTGTCTGTTAAGGACCCTGTACAAACCGAGAATCCAGTGTTTGGTCCTTAATCCATCACTTTATTAAAACATTATGGTACTTGATGACTCATAACTGCTGTTAATAAACCTGTCTCATTATATATTCCCAGAGATAAATAGTCTTGTGTAGATCAGTGAACTTTAAGAGTATTAGTGGCCTTTTTATTACACCAGGACAATATATGTGTCTTAAAGGTTACATGGTTCAGATGGACAGCTAGGTTTATTTGGTGAACATGCCAATTTTTTTCTGAATCATTGTGTTTGATGACTTCTAATTAATGTAGTGCTTCTGTTTTATCTCCAGCCATTAGCAACTGTGAAGTTTCCGACCATTACTACACTACAGTGGGCAGCTTTTGGAGTACCGTTTGTCCATAGAGCTCAAGTACATCATTACAGCTTCTTGATGATAGGCGTAACCCTGAAAGAACATGCTTAATGGTGACGTAGGTGCTAAGAAATAGTGTTTATGTACACCAACTGCGAGACTAGAAGTAGCAGATGAGTTTTTCTGTTGCCTAAATAGGATTTTAAATTCTGACTTTCTTTTCAGCATCTAATTATGCTGTATAATATCAGTGGGGTATGTATGTTGTACAGATGAAGCATAATGCCAAATACAGAACATGTATGTTGTACAGATATGGCTTCTGAATTTATAGTTTCCTGGTTGATTTATGTAAATAAATGTATTTTTCCAATGCCTGACTGTGTGTGTTGGGCAGTTTGAGTTTTTAACTTGGACTAAAATGTTTCTTAGCATTGAGATAAATAATGTGATCTACTCCTAAAATCTGTAGCATATAAACTGATAGTATCATTTTTGTGTCACTAATGATACAAATGGACTGCAATTGTGTGTTGCTGCTCTCGGTACAGAACTTACGTTTTCAAGCTTCATCTTTACACTGTAAAAAAATCCGAGAACTTTCGAAAAGTTCTACTAACCAATGTAAAGAAGTAGCCAGAACAAAGAATTTTTAGTTGGAGGAGTCAGTTTAATTTTTTGTGTGAACTGAACAAAAATACTCTAAACATGTCGCTAGCAAAAGTTGTTTTGTTTACCTTACTTAGATACTCAAGTATTTGTTCACAACATATCCAAATGTTCTCCCAACTTTTCAAATTGAGTCACCTGAACAAACAATTTTACATGGAACAATATTGCACAAGTTCCCAGCATGCATTGCAGCTTGAAAACATTTTGTTATTAAAAAATATTATCAGTTTTAAATTTTACTAGCTTAATTTATGCTGCTGCTGTACTTACTGTTTGCGCATCTCATTGCAAATTGTTTAATACATTTGTCTATATTTGCTTTTAGTTTTAAGAGGCAAATACTACCCATATTATGTAGAAGGCTTTGAAAATAAACATAAATCTAAAAGAAAGGATTGTTAAAAAAGATTAGCATTGCTAAACGCTAAAAAAATTTTTGGTTGCTCTGACAGATCTTTTAACACTCAGTAGACTGAATTTATTCATTAGATGAACTAAAGTTAAGTTGTCGGTTGCTAGTTGAGTTAACTTAAGTTGAGTGCCATAGGTTGCTTTATTTTTTTTTTTTACAGTTTAGGGCGGCTCTATGTACAAACAAAATAAAACCCCTGAAAATTAATGGAAGCAGGAATCCTTTCAGCAATTAAGGTAGGGCTATTTATGAGCCCATTAAAATATTAAACGAATTTTACTGGCTATACTAGGCTTAAAATTGCTTCTCTTTAAATCATTTTGATTCAAATATACATTATACGCTTATTAAAATACAATAAGAATATCAAACTTATTTGTCCCTCCTACATTGCAAAGTATTAAATAAATTTACAATGTACAAGTGAAGTATATGACTATTATAATGCTTACAATGAACATCAGAAATTATTTTAATGGCTTTGCAACCTGGTTATTATAGTTAAAGATGAAGTGTTTCTGTGCCTTCTTTGCAAACGCCACCTTATTACACCCTTACAGTTATTCTTATAATTACAATATCTTCCTGTTTTTGCTGAGGCTTGACAGTAAAGAGCTAATGTAAGTGGCAAAAACTTGAGTTTAGCTTACCTGTCGAGAAGATAGGCTACTCCCCAAATTCGGTGACTCGATTGAAACAAATATTCCGTCAAATTCTCCTCCAACTTGTAAAAGCACCGACAATGTTTACCCTAGTTTTAACCCGACGTCTTTGCGTATTCTGGCAAGTATTCAAATACTGACTTGTAGGCCTAACGTTACGTTACTTGTGTAACAGAAATCTGAATTTATTTTCCCGCGTAACGCCTCCTCAAGCGGGCCCACAAATCATTTGAGTTAACGTTAGATCGAAACTTCTGGGCGCAGATCACAAATCTTTTTTTTTTTAACAGTACAAAACATCAAACGATTAAGGCAGTACAGTTATAAAAAGGAAACAAAGAAAAAGAAAGGATGAAAGAACAAAAAGAATACACAAACCCACATCCTTTAAGAATTAATATGGTTTTGTTAGGAACCATGTTTTTTTGTACAACCACAGTTTTACTACAAATACCATGGTTTAAATAGTAACCATGTTTGGGTTTATTTTTCACCTAAAGAGGACATCCAGGATGATTAGGTGCAGCTTTCACTGCTTTAGGATTAACAGAACTTTCAGTATACTTATAGATCAACCTTGAATAAAGAAAAGAGAGCCAGGTTTAGGGTTTTATGTATGTGAAATTTAGCTAGCAGGAAACACAAATTAAGTTGTATTCTCTTTCGAGTAGTCAAATTTCTCTGTGTGGGTACATTGCAAACAAGTGAACAAATCTTCATCAGAAGAGTGACAAAAACAGCAACTCACTTTAATGTTTGACTCATAAGTCCTTAAGCTTTTTTTTTTTAATTTAGAGCAACTCATCATCTAGAAGAGAACTCTTATAGATCAATGGTAGGGACACGTCTACATGTCTCTAAATGCATATTACTTAGTAAAGTACATAAATACATAAAATATTAAATTAATACAAAATATGGCACTAAATGCAACAAACGCAACAAACTCATGGAAATGTGATACTTTGGAAACACTTCTGCATGATAATTTTGAAAGCTGTATATTTTAAATGCATTGCTGTACATTAATGAAGGCAATGTTGAACTTATTTTCTATAGTAATCAATAGCATAACAGGTGAAGCTGAGCAAAGTTTGAAAGTTATATTTAAGGCAGAATATTCCTTTAAAGGGGTCATATGATGTTGCTAAAAAGAACATTATTTTGTGTATTTGGTGTAATGAAATGTGTTTATGCGGTTTAAGGTTAAAAAACACATTATTTTCCACATACTGTACATTACTGTTTCTCCTCTATGCCCCGCCTTTCTGAAATGCGTCGATTTTTACAAAGCTCATCGGTCTGAAAAGCCAGGTGTGCTCTGATTGGCCAGCTATCCAGTGTGTTGTGATTGGCCGAATTCCTCAAGTGTGACACGGAAATGTTATGCCCTTTGCCATATTGTGATGCCTTGTCCGGCTGGAACGACGAGACAAATACATTAAAACCCATTATAAACGAGGCATTTGTTGCATCCAGTGGGGACATAATTACAGATTTGATTATTGTTAATTACAGATACTGTCTTTTTACCTTTGCCATATTGTGATGCCTTGTCCGGCTGGAGCGACGAGACAAATACATTAAAACCCATTATAAACTAGGCATTTGTTGCATCGAGTGGCAACATAATTATGGATTATAATGGCTTGTACTGTCTTTTTACGTGTTGCATTGCAAACATAAAACATAAATGTTGTAAACATAAAACCATGTCTGCATTTGTGATCGGAGAAATGACAAACTACAAACGCTACGCTACACTGCTCAAAACTCGCGTTTGAATAGTCAGTGGCAAATTCTTTAAATATAAAAAAACGTACTTGCAGTCTGTGAGTCAGAACAGCCGGCATTGTAGTCTACTCTCCCAGGATCAGGAAACAGTCCTCCATAAAATGTGCTGCACACATATGAATATTTGGGTTGAACTGTTCTGGAACAGTGTTGTAAATACAACTTAACCACTGATTTCGAGTCGTGTCCATTTTTGGAAGGCCAAACAAAGTAGTTGTAGTAGTCACAACGAAACACAGCGTCACACACAGTGGCCCAGAGTGAGTGGCGGCGGCATAGAGTGATCAGAGGCCGGGGGGCTAGAGTAAGGATCGGCCTACTTACAGTCTTTGAGTCAGAATAGCCGGCATTGTAGTCTACTCTACCAGGATCAGTAAACAGTCCTCCATAAAATGTGCTGCACACATCTGAATATTTGGGTTGAAGTGTTCTGGAACAGTGTTGTAAATACAACTTAACCACTGATTTCTAGTCGTGTCCATTTTTGGAAGGCCAAACAAAGTAGTTTCGCTTTCACAACGAAACACTGCGTCACACACGGCGGGCTAGAGTGAGCGGAGGCCGGCGGTCTAGAGTGAGCGGCAGCGGGCGGATTCGACGAAGGAGGCTTGCGGCAACCACATGTGACGACCCCGGGCTGGACTCCGCTTCGTCCACGGTAAAAAGCCGATCCAGCGATCCACAGCGTGAAGTTGATCTATTTCCTCAGCGACCAGCACAGATCAGCTCCAGGCATGATGAAGCGGATATTTTGGAAGACCAAACAAAGTAGTTTCGCTTTCACAACGAAACACACAGCGCCTTCACAACATGGCGGCGGCGGCAACAAAAACACTACTACAGCGAGAATAAAAGTTACGCCTTCTTTCGTTGTGTGAACATTTGGGCGGCATTATGCAAATCCTCCCACATTGTGACGTAGATATGTGGGGGCGTGTTAGAACAAGCCGCTTTAGGTAGGTGTGGTTGACAACTTTTAGAAAGAATATCTCTTTGGATCTGAGACTTTAGTCTTTGCAACTTTACAGATCTTCTTTATGCACCAAGAGCTTGTAACACTCCAAAGAGAAAGGAAAAATTTAAATCGCATCATATGACCCCTTTAAATACTACATCTCTAAAAATCCCTCAATTAAATGTTTAAGGTTCAATCTTCAAAGAAAAATCTTAAGTGCAGATCAAAAAGACAGAAAAACAACACAATTGAGTTCATACGATTGTTTAATTATCATAAACACAGAAAGCTCTCCCCCACAGATACACATTCCCCAGATGCACTTCAAAACCACCTAATAAACACGAGATCTCAACCGTAGAACCGTTTCCACCTCATGACTGCGGTTTGGTACATACAAGCCCATTCCTTGGATTTGGACAGAATGTAACATCTTACACTCATTCATGCGGAGTAACTCTCATTAAATCCTGCTCTTCTAGATTTCTTTACTCTAATATCCTGCCTACAGTACGAGCAAAACACATGACATCAGGTTACAGGAGACGGTGAGAACCACAAGCATCTGTTGCAGTCACTGACCTACAGAACTCTGAGCTGATTCTAGAACAGTTAAAGGGATTTGGGGTGCAACAAATGCTCCGATTGCATGCATCTTTGGAATTTAAAGTAATCTAGAAGCTCACCCCCCACCCACGAAACTAAAATAAATACAAGTGTCATTTACTCAGCCTCATGTCATTCCAAACCGGTTGTCTCTATACGGAACAAAAAGATGTTTAGCAGAACGTCCAAGCTGCTTTTTTCCCCACAAAATAAAAGCACTCAGTGACCCAGAGCCAAATAAATGAGTTCATACAAAAATAAACACTTTCATCATTAACTCACCTTCATTTCGTTCCAATCCTGTATGATTTTTTTTTTTTTTTTTTTTTTGGGAAACAAAAGAAAATATTTTGAGAAATATTTCTTCACACAATGGAAGTCAGTTGGGTCTAAAATAGTTTGGACCCCAACGTTCTTCATTTACATTTCTCTCCAAAGTGAAAATTGACATTTTCTCATCCTCATGTCGTTGCAAACCAAACATGTCTTCATCTTACTGGTTGTGCAATAATCCAAATAATTTGAAGCCATATGATTGTATTGTGATGAACAGACTTCAATTTAAATTATGAAAAAATAAAAATTACATTAAAGCAGCTATGATTTTCAGTTCTTTCAGAATTATTTATATACACTATAGCATATTAATATTTTTAATTAGTATTTTCAGTTTTAATTTTAATTAAGGTTTTAGTAATTTTAGTATGTGGTTTTGAAATTATTAGTTTCTTATTTATTTTTAGCTTTATGTAGCCCCCCATCTAAAATGTATATTTTATTTCAACTTTATTTCAATTACTGAAGAGTTTAATGATAACAACACCGTCACAAAGCTATTAAATGGCTTCAGAAGATTTGAAATATAGGTCACATGGACAACTTTTACGGTTCTTTTATGCCGTTTTTAGAGCTTGACAGTCACGGTCCCCATTCACTTTCATTGCATGGAAAGGAACTGCATGAACATTTCACCAAACTTCTTTTTACATGAAAGAGAAATGTCATACAGGATTGGAACGCCACGAGAACCAATACAATTACTAAATTTATGGATGAACTACTCTGAACTATTCCTTTAAATTCAAAAACAAAAATACAGACCACTAAAACCAATGCAGTGAGATGCCCGATTATATCCATCTTAGTGATACAACCAAACTCATCTAAGTTTATACCCTGTCTGATATCAGTTTGTTTTGCTGAGCATGAAACAGTATTCATTATTTTGATGGACGTGGTAGGATGGTCGTTGAGTTTCTAAAAAATGCAGCATACAGTCGATTTGATACACCTGAGTAAGTCCAGAATAAATCTCAGCACTAGAAACACAAGTGATGTTGAAGACTTGGCTCGAGACAAGGCTAACACACACCTGAGATGAGGACACACATGGATTACAGACTGACATGATGTTCCTGCATCAGCGCAGGTAAATTACAGCACAGACCAAGTCTAGCTCTCGTCTAATCAGTTTCTCGGAACCAAGCTCAAACCATGTCAAGAAAAACGCCTAGTAGAGTTTAAGACACTAGTCATAGGTCCTGTAAGTCACATTATTGCTTGTGAGGAGTGCATAATCACAAGTCAAGACAGAAGAAGTAAAACAAACCCAGTTAAAGGGGATTTCTGAGTCAGTTTCACGCAACAACTCCTGAAATGTCGTCGTGTTGCATGTGGACATCGGTATATGGGCGAGTTTGATCGAACTAAGCATCCTGAAAAACACAATCTGCATCATTCATGATCATATTCATGTTAAATCGTTTGGAAAAACCAGTGGTGCATAAACTCTTGCATTCAATTGTGTCTTAAAACATTCTTATGTGAGGTTTTCACAAACGATTTACATAATTCATGTTTCATGAGTGGAATTTGTATTTCTATTATGACACTGAGTTTAGGTCAGGGTTTCAGGTATATTATGAATCGTTCAAGGACAAAGTAACTTAAATAAGCAAATGAAAATTATATTAAAATTGTTTATTATGATATTTCTTCAACTGCAAATAAAATCAAAATCCATCAAGTTAACCACCTTGCATTTGCAACACTATCCTTAAACTCTGCCAAACATGCACAGAAACTAAAAACAACTCAAAGCAAATAGATTAAATTAAACTTTAAAAAAGGTGCCAGAAAACCTGATCACTGATTAAAATCATCTTAAGGCCAGTTATTTCATTTCAAGAGAGACTTGTCTTGATAAATTACACAACAGCCTCTCCAAACGGTTTCTCGTGTTTTTGCTTAACAGTGGTGTAAATGAAATGAAACAGCATTTTGAAATGAAACCGAACAATGAGTGAGTCGTCGTGACCAGCGAGTGATTCCTATATTATATAGGGATACAAATTCCCTGTTAGAAGCAACATGAAACAAACATTGTATGTTTTCTATGTATCTAAGAGATATCAGGTGTGCATGTCTGACGCAGAGCACAACTAAAAATGTTGCAAGCGGCTCCGTCGTGGCCTTGCCTGCTTACACACAAACGCACACTCACACACACAGACAATGGTGTTACTGGCTCCATATTTGGGCGTCTCTGACAATCCCATGATGCTGGTCACAGTTTGGCAGCCATGAAATTGATGTGAGGTTTGGCGAGAGGGAACAGCGGCAGACTCCTTTTGAATTCAGTCATATCCTGAACCAATGATGGCTGAAATACACAATACAAAGCAACACAATGAGTGATTTGTTGTTGTTGTTTTTTTTAAGAAAATGAGAGTAGTGCTTGGCCATGGAAAATCACCACAATGAGCATATCGTTTGAAAGTTAGGGGGCATATAATGTTAATAAATGTTAATATTGTAAAAACAATAATATTGTGAAATTACAAGTTAATCATCACTTTTTTAATATTTTGTAAAATGTAATGTATTCCAGTGATGGCAAAACTGTATTTTCAGCATCAATACACCAGTTTTTAGTGTCACATGACCCTTCAGAAATCATTCTAATATGCTAATTTGCAGCTCAAACTATCAATGTTGCATTTTTTTTTAAATATAAAAATGTAAGATTATATAATTTCTTTAACGTTAAAAAACCCACTGAACCCAAACTTTTGAACTGTGGAGTACAATCATCTGACATTTGGACAGTTTTCTTCAATTATTTATATTGGCAAAAATGCTTATCACATAAACTGTGCATATACATCTATGCAGTACCTGAGGAAGTGAAGGGGCAGGAGCCAGATTGACATCATTTTGAGCAGGAAACTCTCCAACCAGTGGACCTGCAGGAAACACATGGTAAAAATAAATGAATGTGCCCTGCTCCTTCAGTCAGTAAAATCAGAATGTTTCAACCTTATTGTGTCAGTACTCACAGGAGTCCATCTCTCTAGCCAGCACATGCACAGACACTTTGTGTCTTCTGGGGGCATCAATGGCCAACAAGTCCTGGAGAGAACAGACGTGACGATTAAACCCCATGACAACATGAGGAATTTAATTTTTGGGAGATCTAAAGATAAAATTATTAGTTTTTGCAAGCCAGTTTAAATTAGGCACTCAAAAACTACTTATACACACTCAATGTGCTCTGTTTTATAACTAAAAAAACAATGTTAATAATATCAAATATTTAATATATATTTTTAATAGACGTAATAAAAGTAATGAAAATCTCGGTAACACTTTAGTATAGGGACCAATTCTCACAATTAACTATTTGCTTACTAGCATGCCTATTTTATTAACATATTGGCTGTTTATAATAAAGCACATATTCTGCATGACCATATTCTACATCCCTAATCCTACCCAATACCTAAACTTAACAACTACCTATTAACTATTAAGAAATAGCAAATTAGGAGTTTGAGCCAAAAGTCGTAATTAATGGTTTGTTAATAGTGAGAATTGAACCTTAAAATAAAGTGAGACCAAAATCTCCCTCCAACCTGACAGAATGTTTAAGCATGTAACTGACAGCAATGGCCTCAATGAAATAATTTGCAAATGCCGTTGAGATTGGTCCTTTTTGCATGCATTTGCATACTGAATTGTGATTGGTCTATTTATCATGCATCTGCTTTTACAAGGCAAAGACTGTGTACATTGTGTGCAGACTCTCATCCATCATGAAAAGATGTGTGTTTTATGAAAATGTCATTACCACTGAACCAAAGCCTAAATCCGAACTTTTATTTTGCTGCAAGCATGGACATTTTCTTCAGGATATGCAAATCTAGTTATGATTATGCTGCAAGAAACAGCATCTGTTTCAGTGTGTGACAACGTATTCAGATCATTACCAACCCTATCCATCATGAAAAGATGTGCGTTTTATGAAAATGTCATTACCACTGAACCAAAGCCTAAATCCGAACTTTTATTTTGCTGCAAGCATGGACATTTTCTTCAGGATATGCAAATCTAGTTATGATTATGCTGCAAGAAACAGCATCTGTTTCAGTGTGTGACAACGTATTCAGATCATTACCAACCCTGTAAAACTGCATAATATGTTCCTTTGTCAGTGTCTTCAGGTAAGCCACTTCAATATTATCTAGATCAGACAAAGAAAATCAAAGTCAGTGATTGTAAAACTTCAGATACTTGATGCTAACATGAGTTCATTTCAAAAGCTGATCGGTGACTCACCCCTGTCGAAGTTGTACTGTTGGGAGATGATTTCTCCCCAGTACTCGGCGCATTCGGCCGCCAGCTTCTTGGGTTTGTCAAGACGGCGAATAGCCAGTGCCTGGATGTGTTTCTGAAACGCTTCCTCTCCCATCTCCTCCACACTCTTCTCCATCGTCTTGAGGAAGGCCTCCACCCGAGACTCCAGGTAGTGAGGAGCTTTTTCAGACTGGATGATGAAACGCAGTCCCTGCACTCCATTGGCCCTGCGGGGGCCGCTGAACACAATGTAACCTGGTTGGACAGACACAGAGAAATAAATAAATAAATGATGCTCTTAAGAGCAGTGGGAGTGAAAGTCTGAACAGAAATACTTGGTCCAATCGTCACATTGATAGACAACAAGAGAGAAAACTGTATTTCTACAGACAACAGAGCATTTCTCCTGAGTGTTTGTGTTACCCAGCTGTTCTTTGGTGCGTAGCGTGTTGAAGCATGGCTCAGAGATGATTTGACAGAAGAGCTCCAGCAGCATGTTCTCATGGGTGTTCTGCATGTCAGTCTGATAGTAAATCTCGATTCCACAGTTATTATGAACCTCATTCCTCTGCTGGTAAACATACCAGCCACCTGATAACCACAGAGAACTGGACTTAAACAAAAACCATGACAAACACACACAAAAATCATAGACCTCAAATTATACACCACAGATTCAAGTTTAACAACAGTCTTAATACCATCTTATTTTCTTTATTCCTATGAAGATGTATTGATGGAATAACATACTATAAAATGTATTAAAAAAACCCACATAACGTGAATATAAAATGTAAAACTTAAGTAGTTTTCTTAACGTCACACAGAATTGATATTAAAAAAAAATTGTCACAAACTGGTATGAAAGTTTAAGTTTAGATTTTGTTTTAGACTGTGAAAAGTCTGAAGGATCTTTCATTACTACATTTTTATTAGAACCTGTATATTAAATGGTCAAGGCAATAATTTTGTGATTATGATTTAGGATGCATTAAACTGACCAAAATTGACATGTCACAAAAGATCTTTATTTCAAATAGAGTAATAATTTAAGAATCCCGAAAAGAAAAAAAAAAAAGATTTTTTTTTTACAAAAATAAGCAGCACAACTGATTTTGCAATTGATAAATGCTTTTTGAGCATCAAATCAGCATATTAGAATGATCTCTGAAGGATCATGTGACACTGAAGACTGGAGTAATGATGCTGAAAATTCAGCTTTGCATCACAGGAATAAATTACAATTTAAAATCTATTCCAATAGAAAAAGTAATATTTCACAATATTTCTGTTTTTACTGTATTTTGATCAAAAATGCAGCCTTGGTAAACACTTTCAGCTACACAATTTTTACCAACCCCAAACTTTTGAACAGTGGTGTATATTGTATGTGTGGATACAGAGCTCAAAGTTGGAGAAAAGCTGAAGGAAAGACTGTAAGTCCAGCTCAGATGTTGCATAGGTGTTTGTGGTGCTAAGCACTTACCGTCAGGTACCTGCACTTCTCTGTAGCGAATGAGCTGACTCGGCAGGAGGGGTTTAGTGCGAGCGTGCTCAATGAGAGTGTCCTCCAACATTTGCATCATGCCCAGAGCAGACTGGAGACAACAGAGTTAGACAGACTGCACTGCTCACATCACACAACATGATCTTGAAAGCAAAATCTAACGTTATGTTTTGTCAACTTGTGAGCTAATTCAATGAATTACCAACTTACAAAAGAAGAACAAAATTCAGAGATTCATCAATCATATCCCAAAACATACATTAGACAGCAAACAGTACGGTTCATTTATTTTAAAAGGAATAGTTTCAACCTGTCTGGAGACAGACCTGCCTTTTCTGTATGTCTTCAAGAAAAAATGCTGTTCATACAAACCTGTTTGGTGATGTTGCCATGCAGCAGGGCTTCAATGTGTAACCGTGACAACAGCTGTGGTATGAACGCCTTCAGACGAGGTAATGTCACATCGGAAAGACAATCCATGTACAAGTAAATTCTGGCTATTTACTTTTAAAAGGTCTTCAAAATGTTTTTTTTTTCTCCTGCACCGAGCTAAAAATTCAGTAGAACTTAAATACAAACATTATACTTTTGTTCCTATCTATATTCTGAAGGCTTTTACCTTTTCACTTGAACCTGGCTTTATCCAATGTTCAGATTTCTGTTCTGGAAATGTATACCAATTAATGCATATTTAATTAGATAATACCTAATTTACATATTTAAAACAACATTCAGAAAGCTTGTAATACAATACAACTGACGGAAAAAAATATCTACACTTTAAGAGATGAACCAAACTACTATACAACTAATATAATTTGTTTTTGCGATTAGAGCAATATTTATCTGGTACAAAAAATCTAAATGTGTCTGTACAAGTTTAATGTGGTCACCCTAATTGAACACCACAAATATTAGTCAGACTAATGGGATTCCTCTGAACAGCAGTAAACACTTGGAATAGTCTGGATGGAAGTCTTAAAGTGCAGAGTTAGTTGATTAGATTGACAGTGCTTTAAGTCAACCATCATAAACTTTACATTAAAGCCTTTCCTTTGAAGAAGACAAACATGTCAACATTAACCACTGCTTTAAGATACAGCCCAAAAGATGTGGAAAGTGTCTTTAAAACTGGGTCACTATTTTATTTTCTCCTTTCTGACCTTCAGCATAAGATTTGTGTGAACACAAATAAGGGTTTAAACTCTGACGATTGGTCAAAAACATGGACATTTGATGTTACTAACATTTAAACATGGTTCGTCTAGAAATGTCCATTTTAATATATGCAAGCGCAAAATAAAAAAGGACTACAGCAGAGGGAATTAACTCAATTTCCTCTGTTCTTCCACAAATCTTTCAAACGAATACAAGAGAATTGAAATATAGCGCCACAAGTCATATGGACTGACTTTAAGGTGTTTTGTCATTGTGCTTGACAAGCATTTATTCTCTTTTTCTGTTCTGTTCTTTTGGGCGTGTATCTTTAAAACCACCTAAACCCAACACAAAATACAATAACCCTTTTCAAAATATTCTAGCAGACCGATTAGACATATTTTGAAGGTATAACATCCTATTACTTTGCAGAAAGCAGCAGAATTTAACAGACAAGCGACCCTGCACACTCATAAGCCTCAAGCTCCGCCCTTCACCAGAAGCCCCACCCCTTTCAAAAGGGGGAGGGGCTAATTACCATACTTACAAGGATGGCATTCATTCCTGACGCTATGCCATAGACCAACCCTGCCAGGCGGGCTGCATATGTATACTCTCTCAAATCATCCTTCAACAACCTGAGAAACAGGTAAGTCATGTTGCAGTGCAGCGGGTCTGCATATAGGTAGCGACTAGCAGGATGGGAAAAAAATCAAAAAGAAAAGGGTAAAAAAGAACAAATGGAGTGATATTTCGATGGAAGGGTCATGACAAAACAAAAGGAAACAGGTTGAGAGGGACCACAGACAGAGTATGAATATGCAGCCTCAGCTCCGGTGACTATCTAAAGCTAGTCTACTTCTACATCCGGAAAAACAACACTAAAAGAATGAGAAGAGTTTTTAACTGTGTAAAGGCCACAAACAAAGATTTGGGGTTACAACCGCAAGGACAGCAACCACTGGTAGTCATTTGTTTGTGTGTGAAGTTGAACTGTCGCCCTCACAGGAGGAGCATGTTGGGAAACAGTGGCATGGGGGAATATTAGGATACTTACATACATCCCATAGACGGTATTTTGAAGGTCATAGTTCAGGCCGGCTAGCTCGGCTGCATATGCATACTCGTTCAGGGAATCCTTGAGCAGCTCAAGGTACAAATACGCCATGTTACAATGCAACGGGTCCACGTACGCAAACGGGCTGTGGAAAAAACGCATGTGATAAACCCGGTCACTTCTCTGGGTCGATCTCTGAAAAATTTAATTGTAGTTTCTTAATGGTTTTGAGTAGTTAAACAGTTAGTTAACAGGTTAACAGGATAAAAAAAATAAATAAATCAGTATTCTATAACTTTAAAATGAGGTTAGTTGGTCTACAGCAAAACAGTCTGACACTTCACTGTTGGGGGGAAAAAAGAAAAAAAGAAAAAGAAAGTATCAGTAAAACCTGTAAACTAGTAAAAAATTTTTCGGGTGAATCTCATGACACCTGTCAAAACAAGTCCAGATCATCTCACATAAAAATCAAACCAAATTTTATTTTATTATATTTTCATTAAATCTGTGAATAATATTATTTTGTCGATTTAAAAAAATCTTATTTAAAGAAAACCCTACTACTAATTATTAATATTATGCAATAGGGGTGCTCTGATTGATCGGCGTCCGATCACTATCGGCCGATAATCGCTTTGGGATGTTTGATCGGCGGTCTATAATGGCCGATCTCAAGCTGATGATGCGTCTGCCGTGTGAGGTTTGGCACGACATGCAGCGGCACCATCTCAGTCTGGCACGGGTGAAATAATTATAATGCTGAAGGTGAGGTACAATTCATATAAGTAATTTGAAATTTTTCTGTGAGACACGAAACACAAGACACAAGCATTCACACGGCAGTGACGGCACACAGTCGCGGTCCGGCAGTGCGTTCCATGAGTGGTGCGTCTGCAGCAGTGCAGAGATAGTTTCTGCTGCACGCGCTGAATTAAAGTGACAGCGCATTGTTTGCTGTAAATATGAAAACGAAAATGTAGTAATTACACCATAAATGCATATATAATTAAAGTTTGCTGTGTTTGTCAACACATATGGCTTGTTGGCTAGGTTTAAAGGAAAAGAGCACTTTTAGATAAACAAGGCAATAATAGATGGCACTCGTGGAGGTAGAAAAACAGTTCTTTATGAACCGCAGGATTGCTAATTTAAATGTTTTGCCACTTGCTTGAGCAACTGCATTGTGCTGTGTGTAAGCTATTGTGCAACAATTGCATGACTGTAAAAACAAAAATGCACTTCATGATCGAACATTTAGGTGAGATAAATATATATTTTTGAAAAATCTCTAAAAAATGCTCCCCTCCACCCTGAATAAATGGCTTTAAAAATATCGATATTGGTGATCGGTATCGACAGATACTGCTTTCTGTGATCGGCAATCGGTGATCGGCCTCAAAAATCCT
>NW_015635541.1:155491-160153 GCF_001515625.1 Sinocyclocheilus rhinocerous
TTCGTCGATTTAAAAAAATCTTATGTAAAGAAAACCCTACTACTAATTATTAATATTATGCAATAGGGGTGCTCTGATTGATCGGCGTCCGATCACTATCGGCCGATAATCGCTTTGGGATGTTTGATCGGCGGTCTATAATGGCCGATCTCAAGCTGATGATGCGTCTGCCGTGTGAGGTTTGGCACGACATGCAGCGGCACCATCTCAGTCTGGCACGGGTGAAATAATTATAATGCTGAAGGTGAGGTACAATTCATATAAGTAATTTGAAATTTTTCTGTGAGACACGAAACACAAGACACAAGCATTCACACGGCAGTGACGGCACACAGTCGCGGTCCAGCAGTGCGTTCCATGAGTGGTGCGTCTGCAGCAGTGCAGAGATAGTTTCTGCTGCACGCGCTGAATTAAAGTGACAGCGCATTGTTTGCTGTAAATATGAAAACGAAAATGTAGTAATTACACCATAAATGCATATATAATTATAAAGATTTAAATGCAAAAGAAAAGGCAGTAGAGCTGACTGTGTCTGTCAGTGGTAAGTTTTAATTTAGAATGTTTGTGATAATGTAAGAAAAGTAGTTTAAATGCCACTTTCTTGAGCACCTGTGTTGCGGTGTGTGTAAGCTATTGTGCAACAATTGCATGTGTAAAAAAAAATTCACTTCATGATCGAACATTTAGATGAGAAATATTTTTGAAAAATCTCTAACCCCGCTCCCCTCCACCCCTCAAATTAAAAAATAAAATTAAATCCCCTCTCACAAGAGTCACCTATAAGAGGGAAATCCCCCCCCCCATTTTCAAAAACGAAATTCAGGCCCTGAATAAATGTCTAAAACTCCTGATTGGAGTATCACTATAAATAGGTATAAATGATAAAAATAAGGCTTTAAAAAGATCGGTATCGGCGATCGGCCTCAGAAATCCTGATCGGAGCACCCCTATTATGCAAAATATGAAAAAACAAATAGACAATCACTACTATGTACAGTTTTTATGCTGAACATACCTGAAAAACTCAAAGTTTAAACAAGCCTTGGGTAGGAAAAATTTGTCATCTTGTTTGAACCAAACTTTGCTCATTGCTGTGTCCTAAAAAGAAAAAGAAAAAAAGACTTAGGAAGAAAGAAAAGCCAATGTTTGAGAGACTTTCAGCAATTCATGTAAAATTACTCCTAGTGCAAATTATACAAAATTGTTTTAAGAACAACACACCTTTATCAAAGTTGGGACAGATGGGGAATCCATTTCTAGAGGATAAATCTCAAAGTTTGTCGGGATGAATTCATTCTTCATTGGCAGTTTGAACTTTCCATTGAGGTCTGCATTTTGCCATTTCTGAAATAAAAAAAGAAAAGGAAACCAACGGTTTGGTTTACAGTAAACCAGAGTTAAAATGAGTCTGCTAGAGTAGAGTTTATAGCATTTTTACAAAAATCATCAAGCTGACTTGCTTATTTCAGAGCTCAGCACAAGGCTAGTCCCCTTTGATCAAATATACAATGCTCATAATACATGGATCCTCCCTACACCCTTTTAGTTTCCTGTCCAGACCATTTAACACTAGTCTAAATTCTGAATGAAAATGAAGATAAGGTTTGTGTGCATACTTTGAACAGGAAAGAACAAACAAAATCAAACATGACCAAAACAAAATGTGTCTCACCTTAATAGCATCATCAGTAATAGCTTCCTGTTTGTACTGCGTGCCGTACCACTCCTCAGTCCGGTCTGTCTGCCCTTCAAACGATTTAGAGACAACAGCGACCCTAAAAGAAATAAAAGTGAAGCCAAAAGAATTGCAAGATCACTGCACCAGACACAGCATGACACGGTCCATTTCTCACAACTCCCTTTGGGAAAAATGGCCATGCAATTTTGCTTTTATCAGATCTCTGCCACAGTAAATGGATTAAGAATTATGGTCATTACATCAATCAAACGTTTGAGTCTCCCGGAGCTTCTCAATCTGCTGTGCAGGGCTTTAGATCAATGCACCATTTCTGGACATTTTAGACCGTCCTGATCAATAGAGAACTTTTGGAACAATGACGTGCTATTCTGGACTCCCCTGCATCAATCAACTACATAAGAGCCCAGAATAGGCTCCGTCTAAAAACCTGAACACTCTTTCCAGAAGTAGTCTAAATCACACAAGGTTACCAGCAGGATACAGCAGTTCCAGACCATTTACCCACTGCCTGATGCTTAGATTGAGAAAGCACTCGCTGTTTTTGTGTGCACTGCCAAGCTTTCATTTAATTGGTGCTACAAAATTTCCAGCACTGAGAGCACAGATTTTTACTCAGTTCTACTGGAAAAAGTGGAAGTGTTGTTTACAAGGTACTGGGTTTCTACAGTGCACACTTCTGAGGAAGAACTACTTGGTGGATTTGGCAACGTTTATGAAAAAACAGGATACAAGTCAAAATGTCATTTCAAATTCTGATAAACCCACTGCTAAATGTCACAATAACTGTGCTTGGTCATTTTAAATATGGAACAGATGGTCTCTAGCTGTCCAAGTTGGCAGTTCTTGGCCAGAAAAGGCTAGATCAGATTTTCACAGATAGCCAGAAGTCTGGCTATGTGAGACTTTGGTCATCTAGTGTTGCAGAGCTTTTAGCAAGGTCAGTGGTGTAGTCAATCACACAAGAAGAGGTATGACAAGCAGTAAATCACCAGATCTGAAGGCAAAGTCTTGATCTTGATCTGAACAGTTTGGAAATACTAAGACAAAATGAAATACAGCAACCCTACAAGTACTTCCATCCCAAAAACAACACAACTTCAAAAACAGATAAAAGGAATAAGCAATCTGAGCCCAGTTTGGCCCTGAGCAGCACTATATTAAAGAAGCTGAAATTTGCTTTGCACGGGTTCAAATATGAAGCTCCTTCAGAAGGTCTTTGGAGAGAGCAACCAATGGCTATACGTCTGTTAAACTAATCTCATCCTGAGGTGAAACTAAATATCTTTCAGATCGATCCACAACAACATTTATCAGGGGTAACACAAACCACAGTGTTTTGGTTTAATATATGGGATTAGCAATTTGAAGAAAAAATAAATAAATAAATAAATAAATAAATTAAACCCCCACCACCAATATTAAATAAAAAAAATAATAATTCAGAATGCTTTTTTTCCACAGGTTACATATACACACTAGGGATGTGCATCTCCATAACTGAGGCTGATGCGATAGACATCTCGATGCATAGCCGACGATACAATACATTAAAAATACATATAAAGCAGCTACTGATGTGATACGATTCACCCAGATTACGATGCAGTGCGATCTGATTTCTATTTGATTTAACAATGCGATTCAATGCAATGGAAAACAAAAAATGCTACGCAATATACAGTATATATATATATATATATATATATATACACACACACACACACACAAATAAATTATTGTTTTTTAACGATGCAAATATGTTAAAAATTATGCATTGCGATACAAATACCAACTTGTATCCGATGCACACTCTTAAATCGATGCACTTATGTGCATGTTACAAAAGTGAAAGACCACCTTGTGTGTGCTCACCTGACATTCTCTGGTCTCAGTTTATCAAGCACCATCTCGATCAAGTCTGGCCTGAACTCCTCCAGCAAGTATTCAGCAGCCAAGACTTCCTCCAGCGGATAGTACTGATACACAGAGAAATGGGCATTATATTCAGAAATATTCTTATCTTCTATATCTTTTGCTCTCAAAGAATATCGGATCTTTTCATAGCTTTCGAAAGCTTTTCAGTGTTAAAATGTATAGTGTAATAAATGTATTTTACAGCATCATACAATACAATGCACTCAACCTTACATTTCTAAAGTGACAAATGAGCCAGAAGCAATATACACAGTGATTAACATCATTCTTGACTGATTATTTTAAACCACCAAAAGTTCACAAAATTAGTGTAGAAAAATGCAAAACAGCCATTTGTCTTTAATTCTCGAGCCAAGTTACACAATACTGATCAGTTGGTATAATAATGCATACTGTTCCAAACACTAGTTTTGAAGTAGACAGAATGCAGCATTGCTGTTGTATGCAGTACACAAACACAAAATAATTAAAATGAAACACTGGCTATGATCTCCTGACAAAACACTGAGCAGCACCCGGATGACACAAGCAACTGTAACCATGGTGACAACCTTTTAAAGTCTTTCATGAGACACCTACATGCAGTAGTCCAGCCACTTTAGACGTGTATCCACGAGGACGTTCCTTATCCTTAAATCTGAAAGCCACAGTGTTCAAATCCTGCAAAAACAAAATGAAGAGACAAATCAGTGATGTCCTAACCACCAAGTCTCATTGTCAGTAGCACTGTATGAAAATTCACCTGGGCCCGTATTCACAAAACATCTTAAGGCTAAAAGTAGCTCATAACTCGCCGATTTAGGAGAAAAATCTTTAAAATAATGGGCGTGTCAGTCCTAAATTTAGGACTCCTACATTTTTGTTCTAAGAGTATTTCACAAAGCGTTTTAGCGCTAAAATTAGTTCCTAAATCTGTGAAACGTTAGGAGTAGTGACTCCTAAGTCAAGTCACTAAGACCAAACCACAAACTTGCCGGCAATCTGCCTCGGAACGTAAACATTTTAGAAATATTTGACGATAATGAGCT
>NW_015635541.1:160504-163359 GCF_001515625.1 Sinocyclocheilus rhinocerous
ATGTCAACATATTCTGTTACACCAAATAATGATCTTTAAAAAAAGCATCATATGACCCCTTTAAAACGTTTACTGCTATTTAGGAGAACTCTTAGTAGTAAGATAAAATGTTTTGTGAATACGGGCCCTGGTGTTTATCAGACTAGGGTTTGTGAATATTAAACTATCTTGTTCCAAACCTCTATTTCGTGATTTGATTCAGTGTACAGCTCTACTTCTGATTTATTCTCCCAAATTTTGCAGAATTCCATGACATTCTGGGTTACACAGTAAATTCAAATTTTTTCAGAATGGAATTCATAAATCTTTCCACGTTTTCTGCATTGCAGGATTCTACTTTAACAAGCATGTTCATACCTTACACTCCTGAAAGACCCAATCTCTGCACCCTTCAGAATACATACTACAAACTATGAATCTTTCAACAGAATGACAAACAACAAGGCAGATTTTATAAAAGATTCAGCATCAGATCAAAACCTAAGTGAGAAATCTTCCGTGCCTTGAATGGACCTCACAGATCATTGCGTTTACTGTTAGCTACATTTAAGAACGAATATCTGAGCCTGTTTGTTGCAGATTTCTGCATTAACTTTTTTTTTTTTTAACAGAATGAACAGGAAAAGCTTGCAGATTGAAAAGTGGAAATGTTCTTCATCCACTAGCAAGTGTAAAATGTAAGAAATCAATTTAAGGTTGGTTTATGTGGCCGATGACTGACCTCTGCCCAGCACACACAATCCCATAAGGTTGGAGGAATAGTAGGTGGAGTGAAACTTGAGCAGCTCCTCACGGATATCAATGCCCTGTTGAGATGGCCTTGTCTCAAGGGTTAACTTATTGCCTTAACAAAAAGAGACAAATCACAAAAAAATTATTGGAGAACAACCAGCACTGATAAGAACATAAAGGACAGTCAATGGGCACTTGACAGTTTGTGAAGGCAGCTTTAAATTCATAAGAGCTCACATATGGCTACAGACCTGCCAGAATTAAACTGTGAAGAAACATTTGGAAAAAGTGACATTCTGTCACGCAAATAACAGTTGAGAATGTTAACTTTTGCTGCAAAAAAAATTTAACATATACATCTATCGGAATGCATTTTATTTTTTGAATGCACATCTGTTTTTCTCTAAATGGTTCTGGTTAACATGAGGGTAAAGGACAGAACAAATCACTTTTTTTTTTTTTTTTAAGTGCAAGCAAGCCTTACATAACTCAAGGCCGCCACCATCTGGCTATTATGGGCAGAGATAAATCTTCTCAAAGAAGATTAGACTAAATTGATCTAGACATTATCCTCTAGCTTTCTACTGTCCTTCACTGAGAATGAAGTATAGATAACATTTGCGGCACCCCATGATGGGAAAAAGGCATGTTTCAAAAGATCTTAGGTCTACAAACAATGGGCTCAGGGGGAAACTTCGCTCTATATCCCAGCAACCCAATTCTTCCTGGACATGTAACTCCACACCGAAAGGCATCGTGACACCTGAAGGTCTAAACCCTGTTCACCTTTTCATAAGTTCAAACAGTGCACACATCACTCCTCAGCATCTAAAACAGACCAGCATTCCAGATGGCTCTTTAATAATTCACCAATTGCTCTTTTTTTGGATTCATTTACCTGTCCAAAGCCCCTTGTAGATGCTCATGGGATACATCAAAGTAGTAATTGGTGTGCTCTCCACTGGTGAAGGCATTGGAGCTGCCGGCGTGCTCGCTCAAAAACTGGCTGTACTCGTTCTCTTTGGGGTACTTCTCGGTTCCCAGAAACAGCATGTGCTCACAGAAGTGGGCCAGTCCTGAAATGTTCTCAGGATCTGACAAAGAACCTGCAGGATAGTAAGAAGAGAAAAGCAGGAGATTAAGCAGCGCAAGAAAATACTGACAGCTTGCACTCTGACACAAAACGAGTGCTTGACAAACTTGTAAATCGAGCTGACTTCACTGGATGACGACAGGTTCAGGCATATTCAAGATTAGGGTTGGGTATCTTTTTTTTTTTTTCAATACCGGTGCCAATTCGATACTTATTAAAGAATAGAGAAAGAATAGAGAATGCTAGTGTTAGAGGCTCTTTTTTCTTTATAAATAAAACAAGTAGAAGTAGTTAGAATAGAATTAGAATAGAGAGTGCAAATGTTAGGGGATCAAGTTAAAAAAAAAAAAAAAAAAACTCAGCTTCATTCCACCAGGAGGGAACAGTTAATGTAGAAGTCCATGAAAGTTTTATCATAGGTAGAATGCAAAATGTATCAATACAAGCATTTCAGTCAAATTTAAATTTATGCAATATTTCAAACCTTTAACCCAATTGGGAAAACCAACCCATGGCAACAGTTTAAAAGTAGCCCAATTCTGTGGAAAAAACGCGGACTTGGCAACCCTGCATCCAACAAGAGCTACCGGACTCAGCTTTGACTGATCTCAGGTCGGAGAACCGGAGGAAATATTTCAATCGATCGCTCAGGCATGGCACCGAAATGAGGCACCGAAATCTGCGTTCTGATTCGGTTCTAGTACATAACGGTTACATAGGTACCGGTGCCATATTGGTACCGGGTTTCGGTTTCCCAAACCTTTTCAAGATCCTCATGCTTAAATCCTTAGTTACAGAAAGGTCTGCATGAAGGTTTGCTACAGTACTAAAGGCATTAGAAAACTTAAACAACCAGCTCTACCATAATATATGAGTCAGACAGATGGGTCTCCAAGTCTTTGGAGCAAGGGTTCTCAACTCCAGCCCTCAAGGCCCACTTTCCTGCAGAGTTTAGCTCCAACCTTGATCAAATTCACCTGCCTGTAACTTTCTAGTGATCCTGAAGACCATGATTAGGTAGTTCAGGTAT
>NW_015635541.1:163418-168278 GCF_001515625.1 Sinocyclocheilus rhinocerous
CGCTCCTCGGATGCTCTCATTTCCCGAGTTGTGCTTTTAAGTCGGAATGTGAAAACAACATGGACACTCGCGTTACTACAAAGATTTGTGTTATTTGTATTATTAGAGCTTTCCGACTTGAGTTCACGTGCATTTTCTCAGTCGGGAAATTATTTGTCACGTGCGGTGCCAGTGATGATGCTTCTTATGTCCGTTTCGGAGAACCGGAGGAAATATTTCAATCGATCGCTCAGGCATGGCACCGAAATGAGGCACCGAAATCTGCGTTCTGATTCGGTTCTAGTACATACCGGTTACATAGGTACCGGTGCCATATTGGTACCGGGTTTCGGTTTCCCAAACCTTTTCAAGATCCTCATGCTTAAATCCTTAGTTACAGAAAGGTCTGCATGAAGGTTTGCTACAGTACTAAAGGCATTAGAAAACTTAAACAACCAGCTCTACCATAATATATGAGTCAGACAGATGGGTCTCCAAGTCTTTGGAGCAAGGGTTCTCAACTCCAGCCCTCAAGGCCCACTTTCCTGCAGAGTTTAGCTCCAACCTTGATCAAATTCACCTGCCTGTAACTTTCTAGTGATCCTGGAGGAAATGCTTGCAAAACCAAGTTACTCAATTCAATAGGACAATTTAAATTAGAAGCAGTATTTCGACTCAAACTCGGTTGAAAATTAACGTATTTTCAAAAAACAAATTCATGCTACACAAGCAGAATAAATTTGCACAAATCCCCTGTAAAACATTGTTACATTGAAATAATGAATGATGTAAACAAATTCTTTCATTAATAAGGGCCACTAATAGCATTGTGTCACTGTTTAAATGACTGAATCAGTTTGTTGAGCCGGTCCTTTGGTCCTTTTTAGATTTGAAAACTAATTGGAATAGTGTTCAGCATGAACAAAGCCTTAGAAAAGAAAAAAAATACAACCTCAAATGAATTCAAATATGATTCCAGTCTTATCAAAAGCCTCTTTTGAAGTGTAATAAGTGAGCATTAAAGAAACGCAATGACATTTTTATATCTTTTTTTTTTCTTCTTAAACTCCCGCTTTATCAAGTGTTTGGGTTGTTGAAAGCTGCACTTTCGGGCATTAGTTAAGCCCCCCCATAAGTCTGTGCTGACACACTGGGTGGCGCTCCAGCTGTTATTCAAATGAATTGTTTAAAGTTAATTTTTTTCTTAAATAAAGGGCTGAAAAGATGCAACGTGACACAAGGAAGCCTTCAATGACTTGTACAGAGTGGTCTGTTCAGAAACAAAATTACTCAAAACTCTCGTGGGCTTTTGAGTTTCTCTCTGCAACAAAGACACAAAACCAGGACAAGGGCATGCCGACAAGGTCTGGACTATTAAAAGTTGCTTTAAGTGAAGTGGAAAGCTACAGAGAGAGACAGAGGCCACCCAATCAATTCCGTTAAAACGTAGTTATTGATGGCCAATAATGAAGATGTCCTTCAGGTTAGTAATAAATAACCTGCATTAAAATAGAAGGGATCAGAAAGCAGTAAGTAGAGAGATATGCAAAATGGAGCAAACAATCAAGAAAACTCTTTCTGTTTACCTATGTGGACATCCAGTGCGGCTGATGATTTGTCAGTGGTGGGGTCACTGATGAGAACGGCTTTCAGCCCATTTGTAAACTCAAGTCCTCGATACTCCCGTTTG
Organism: Sinocyclocheilus rhinocerous; assembly: GCF_001515625.1. Taxonomy (NCBI): domain Eukaryota; kingdom Metazoa; phylum Chordata; class Actinopteri; order Cypriniformes; family Cyprinidae; genus Sinocyclocheilus; species Sinocyclocheilus rhinocerous. The sequence continues at coordinate 165,088 of NW_015635541.1, forward strand.
TCTTCTGGAGAGCGATTGATATCACTCACTACCCTCTTTACAGCCGGATCACTCATTCTGATGGACAGAGTTGAAATAGGTCTGGATAAACAAAAGACAACGTTAAGAGGCCAGGCATTATCAAACAAACTCTTATGAATGACTTCCTGTAAGGAGGAATTTCAATGGGCAGACACACTCCACATGTCAAGTAAATTTCACAATCAGTCAGACATACAGAAACCATTTAGATCAGAATGCGAATTAAAACGTCATTTAGTTTTAGTTATTTAGTTTAAAATGTTACACTTTAATTAAAATTAGGCTCAGTCCGTTAAATTAGTTGAAGTGCTAGATTTAGTTTGAAAGTATTACCTTAGTCTAACTGTACTTTAAGTGTCCGTTTAGTCTATTAGCTTACTTGAAACTTAAGTTCAGTTGAGACTAAACTTGCACTTGAACTAAACCACTAATGTAGCTGCATTAATGGTTTAGTTCAAGTGCATGTTTAGTCTCAGTTTAAGCGAAATTGTCTTGGTTGAAGAATACATTTAGACCGATTAGTTTAAAAGTAAATTGAGATTAGGTTGTAGATTATGTCACGTTACTTTGGTTTAAGTGATTTAGTTATGCGTATGTTCAGTTTAAGTCGAACTTAAATTTAAACAGTCCAGTCGTCTTTCAGCGTTTTCGTGGGGCTTGAAGTTTTAAATTGACTTACTGTTGAGTTAAAAACAAACGAGAAATTGAACAGACTCAAACATTTTCAGAATTTAAACAAAAAAATGTTGAAACATTATGAAATACTGTCATGAGCTAATGCTATCGCGCGCGACAGCAACACACGAGCCCAACGCCAGCGAATCGGGCCGCCGCTGAACGAACACAAAAAACAAAACATATATTTGACACTTACCTAATAGTTCGAATGAAAACAGTGGTTAATATCATAAAATCGGAAGAAAACTCGCTGTAAAGGCCCACCGGCTAGCACATTTCTGCATACTTCAGTACTGGATAACAAAACTCTGCCGAAGGCGTCAAGACGCCATGATTTCGGCAGACAGAACCAATCAAACTCAGATCAGCCGCAGGCCGCTTTTACGCGCCGTTGATTAATTTACATTTAATATGAGATATTAACCATTACATATATGTATACACGTACGTGGAACATATATTGTTATCAAAACATTTTGAAATACCCATTTGTTTCCCTGAAGTGGTTGGAATTGCTTAGTCACGCCTTGCCGACGATTGACGTTACGAAACAGGCCACACCCACATCCAGGTTTAGTAGCGAGCACGTTGAGTATTTAAAGTGACCCCTGATTTAAGCGTCCAGCTGTCCATCTCTTTCTCTCTCTCTCTCTCTCTCTCTGATTATGATTCGCTAGTGACATAATCTTAAAACTCTTACTGATCTAATCCCTTATTGATATATTCTTTTGTGATAGGGTAGACATGATGCAAACATTATAGGTTAAACGTATAATATGTAAAAGGGAAAGTGTGTTGTTCTGTAACTGGTCACAATTTATTTTGTTTATCATAATTTTTAATCACAGATCGCTTCGATTCTAAAATGGTTTGAGAAGCATGTCATGCTGCAGCTCTTTCTGACTGCTGTCATTGCTTGACATTTAATGTCAACCAGACAACAACAACTTTGAGTGTGTTACTGTCATAACGACCTCAGACAAGAACAAGAACACATAACTACTATGCAAAACTGCAGTTTACTTCTCTTAAAACAAAAGATCAGTTAAAGATAGTTTCCAGGTTTCCATTTATGTTATTTCGGTGCATCTGGAAAATGTACGACGACGTTAGACAAAGCACACGGAAACAACTTTTGTTTCAATTCACTAACAATAACATACATTTTGTTCAGTACAGATTATACTGTACAACATTACACAATGATGCATACAAAAATAAGATAAGAGAAAAAAAAGAACAAGTTATTATAAACTATCAAATAAAATAAAAAGTGCCAGGGGTAATAATATAAAAATATTATAAAATAAAAAAAAAAATCTTTAAATATATATAAAAAGCAAAATAATATAAAAACAATCATATAAGAATAAAAATAAGTGTACAAAAGGGTGGTTATTGAATTACTAACCCTGACAGACAAATGTAACTGAATATTAATTTCATCGGCTTGTTATTTTTCATGTTTTGTTTTCAAGTAGGCTATATGACAAACAATAATACAAAATGTTCTGCAAGATCTAAAGATGCAGTAAGGAGCTGGGAGCTTGATTTGCTCTTAAACAGATTCTGGATTAAAAATGAACAGTCTTTAATACTCTCTACAACAATTTCATCCTGACAAATAATCACAGAAACGTCGCAGAGGTCATGTCGGCTGTTTGGGAGATTTGCAGAGCCCGAATAAAGAATCAGGGCTGAATTTGTGATTTCTTGTTTACAACATGAAAATCAGTTGTTACAGCAGCTGTTCATCAGAATAACCCATTAAAGCCTTGATGATCATCCCTGTGAATTTTCCGCATCGCGCTCGTCCTGTAGGTGGCTCGCCGTGATCGTATAGTGGTTAGTACTCTGCGTTGTGGCCGCAGCAACCCCGGTTCGAATCCGGGTCACGGCAGTTTTTTGTGCAGTAAAATCCCGAATTCATTATTACGGATTCTGAGTATTTACACAGCCAAATCAGGATGGTCACAGAATGAATCTAAAATAGCCGTGACAGATTAAAAAGACTGACACATCTTAACGTTGACGTAGTCACGTTGCGGATGCGTCAGTGTTGTCCTGACCGTCGCACCAATATGTCATTTTGATCACTTCCACTAGGTGGTGATATTACAATTGTTAAGAATATGAATCATACACACTGTACAGTGTTGCCAACTTAGCAATTTTGTTGCTAAATTTAGCAACTTTTCACATTACCTTAGCAACTTTTTCTTCCAAAAGCACCTAGCAACAAATTTAGCTGTTTTAAAATTTATTTGGCAACTTTTAGCAACTTTTGATAAGTGACTCAAACGATAAAAAGGCACACATTTTCCATCTAAATCACACAAAATAAGGAAACCAAAGATGCCTAGCAGTACACAATTCACATGAATTAAGTTATTGCTATTTGCAATTGTTTAATTTAATAATAATAATTGAATATTTGAATAATTGTTCATTTATGATACACCTTGTTAGTAGCTTGTACCTGCGATTGTTGA
>NW_015635541.1:169627-174660 GCF_001515625.1 Sinocyclocheilus rhinocerous
TAATATAAAAATATTATAAAATAAAAAAAAAAATCTTTAAATATATATAAAAAGCAAAATAATATAAAAACAATCATATAAGAATAAAAATAAGTGTACAAAAGGGTGGTTATTGAATTACTAACCCTGACAGACAAATGTAACTGAATATTAATTTCATCGGCTTGTTATTTTTCATGTTTTGTTTTCAAGTAGGCTATATGACAAACAATAATACAAAATGTTCTGCAAGATCTAAAGATGCAGTAAGGAGCTGGGAGCTTGATTTGCTCTTAAACAGATTCTGGATTAAAAATGAACAGTCTTTAATACTCTCTACAACAATTTCATCCTGACAAATAATCACAGAAACGTCGCAGAGGTCATGTCGGCTGTTTGGGAGATTTGCAGAGCCCGAATAAAGAATCAGGGCTGAATTTGTGATTTCTTGTTTACAACATGAAAATCAGTTGTTACAGCAGCTGTTCATCAGAATAACCCATTAAAGCCTTGATGATCATCCCTGTGAATTTTCCGCATCGCGCTCGTCCTGTAGGTGGCTCGCCGTGATCGTATAGTGGTTAGTACTCTGCGTTGCGGCCGCAGCAACCCCGGTTCGAATCCGGGTCACGGCAGTTTTTTGTGCAGTAAAATCCCGAATTCATTATTACGGATTCTGAGTATTTACACAGCCAAATCAGGATGGTCACAGAATGAATCTAAAATAGCCGTGACAGATTAAAAAGACTGACACATCTTAACGTTGACGTAGTCACGTTGCGGATGCGTCAGTGTTGTCCTGACCGTCGCACCAATATGTCATTTTGATCACTTCCACTAGGTGGTGATATTACAATTGTTAAGAATATGAATCATACACACTGTACAGTGTTGCCAACGTAGCAATTTTGTTGCTAAATTTAGCAACTTTTCACATTACCTTAGCAACTTTTTCTTCCAAAAGCACCTAGCAACAAATTTAGCTGTTTTAAAATTTATTTGGCAACTTTTAGCAACTTTTGATAAGTGACTCAAACGATAAAAAGGCACACATTTTCCATCTAAATCACACAAAATAAGGAAACCAAAGATGCCTAGCAGTACACAATTCACATGAATTAAGTTATTGCTATTTGCAATTGTTTAATTTAATAATAATAATTGAATATTTGAATAATTGTTCATTTATGATACACCTTGTTAGTAGCTTGTACCTGCGATTGTTGATTTTATGAACAAATCTAAATGAACACATAAAATATTTGTTTCCTGAGATTTTATGTAATTTTGCGTCATAATTATGTAATAATGTCATCGTGCAATGACATCACAATGGCATTTAGCAACTTTTAGCAACAATTTGACCTTCCTTTAGCAACTTCCCCTGAAAATTAGTTGGCAACGCTGATCACACATCCTTGATATGTGCTGAGTAAACTTGGTGTTTTCCAAAGTTACGATTGTTGTTTGGGGTGTTACCAACTATAATGAAATATAATGAAAGCATTACTCTACTAATGTAAACTGCGTGAGTGTGTGTGTGTGTGTGTGTGTTTGAGTCAGTGTGTGAAGTTCGGTTGGGTTTGATTATCACATTCATCAGGCTACATATCTGATCACACTGAATGACTGACTTACTGATAGAAGGTCTGATAATAAACGGCGACCTGTTGATCCGGCTTGTCGATGTTTGACTTTGTGTTGCTCCTCCTTCATAACCACAAAACACTACTTTAAACTCTTAGAAACTCATTCACGCACTGATTCCAGCAGACCCCTTTAACTCTTAACACTTTAGGATTGTTAAGTATGGACACTGTTTCCACATACACACATGAATCCAGCAGCAGTAAGAGGAAAGTGATCGCGGTGGTGGGAGGCGGTTTGGTGAGAATCACTCGATCTTTATGACTTGATTACATATCTTAGAATTCTCTCAATCACTATCTACCGTCTCTATCAACGTCTCTATCTATCAAGTCATTAAAATAGTTGAATAATCACAGAAAATGACCGCTAAATGAAAGACATGTTGTATTAGTTGTATGTCTGTCTGCCTCAGGTCTGTTATGTTTCTCTGGTTATAGTGAATGTTTCCTATAAAAAAACAAATAGAACATTATTTTAAAATGCAACCTTTGTTAATCACAGTAATACAGAGATTATATAATTCTACTATAACTTGCACCAGGAGAACGTTAATGATTCACGAAGTTGGTTATGAAATTCTGTAAATGTTCTATTACAGATGTGGTGACGAATGATGAATGAAATATAAATCGGACTTTATTGAATTTTAATCTATGCACTTTATAGTTATTTATGCGAGTGTAATCTGACAAGAATTTGAAATTTACATTAAATTAAATGTATACAGTTAATGTTACACAGTTAATGGCTTTGATAAAAGCCAGAATATAATATGAATGAATCCAGTGAGTCATGGGTGTGTTTATGTTTTCATTAAGTGTCTTTATGAGTTTATAGTTGCATAAACCGACTTTAAGGTAAATGTTTCCTTAATGGTTTGATCTTCTGATCTCATGCTTAAGGGAGTGACATAAAAAGATTGATGATAAAATATGACCAATAATACTGCACTTGGCACAAAGCATAAGAATATTGTCTGTAAATAATATATTGTTTGTGTAGACCTGTGTTGGTCAGCCAGTGTCTATGTAAAGCCCTGGCCTGAGAAAGTTCAGCAGTACCCTTTTATATAGCTATTTTAAATAAAATGATTAAAGTAAAATCATCCAAAAGTCTTCAGTTCTACGTTATCTCTTTAATTCCTCTTTCCTTAATATGCTTTGTTAAGTACAGGTTAATAAGGAAGAATTAGGTCATTGCAAGCTATTCAGATACTCTAAAACACTATGTTTTAACACTCTTATACAAAAATGTACTGTGACTGAATCATAGTAGTTAGTAACATATTACGGTAAATGATTGCCATTTTCATATAGCCTACCGTGATAGTATTTACATTGAATTCCAATATATTTCAATGTACACTAACATGGTGCATATCCAAAAACATGGAATCATTTTGTCATAAATAATCTATTTCTTGTTCTAACCCTGTCAATTTAGGTTGGATCGCTGAACGCCTGCTTCCTTGCCAAAAGAGGATTTGACGTTGCAGTCTATGAATCTCGAGAAGGTGAAAACATGAGCTATCTCTCACACATGCATTAACCAAGACTTTATTTTAAGGCTTGTACTATTTAAGTTCTGCATCTCAGTTATAATCGCTCCACTTTTTATTATTCATACCGCACACTACAAAATCTTTAAGCTCACTTATAATATTGTGGAAGGATTTTAGACAATTATAGACCACCACATTCTCATAATGTACAGATATAGGGTTTCAAATGCATTCCTAACCTCTGCGTTTAAACTTTTATTCTGTTAGATATTCGTCAAGCGTAACATATTATGGTAAATGATTGCCATTTTCATATAGCCTACCGTGATAGTATTTACATTGAATTCCAATATATTTTAATGTACACTAACATGGTACATATCCAAAAACATGGAATCATTTTGTCATAAATAATCTATTTCTTATTCTAACCCTGTCAATTTAGGTTGGATCGCTGAACGCCTGCTTCCTTGCCAAAAGAGGATTTGACGTTGCAGTCTATGAATCTCGAGAAGGTGAAAACATGAGCTATCTCTCACACATGCATTAACCAAGACTTTATTTTAAGGCTTGTACTATTTAAGTTCTGCATCTCAGTTATAATTGCTCCACTTTTTATTATTCATACCGCACACTACAAAATCTTTAAGCTCACTTATAATATTGTGGAAGGATTTTAGACAATTATAGACCACCACATTCTCATAATGTACAGATATAGGGTTTCAAATGCATTCCTAACCTCTGCGTTTAAACTTTTATTCTGTTAGATATTCGTCAAGCAAAAGTCGTGAAAGGTCGAAGCATCAACTTGGCCCTGTCACATAGGGGGCGCCAGGCCTTGAAACATGTGGGAATGGAGGATAAGGTGGGTTTAGTCATTTACCTGTGTTTCTTGCGGGAGTTAAGTGCTTGTAGGATGCATTTATTCTGATTTTACATACATTAGTGTCCTCTTTATAAAAGAGCTGTTTATAGTTGTTAAAGCCATCATATTCAACATTTTCGTAGACACTAGGCACTTTAATTAATAATGCATATCCCAGTGTTTTGATTAAGTAGTAAGAAGCCATTAGCAGATGCTTTGATCATACAGCGGCTTACAGTATAGTACACTTATTAAACAGACAATCCCCCTGGAGCTGGGTTTATTATTTTGCATATTTCGATCACGATTCACGCTTTTAGGAGCAATATTAGCATGCAGTTGCTTCTTAATAAACAACTTGGCAACCAGTAGTACAGTATTTACTGTAACAACTCATGAATTCTGTGATGACTGAACTAGTGTCAGGCTTTTCCACAGAGGGAAGTGTTGAAAGTACTATGAGGAAGTCTGACCGCATGTGAAACTAGGTCAAATGCTACTTACACTCAATACATACACAGTCAAACTCTCACAGTCTTTATATGAAGTATTGAATTTTATATGGTTAGCACACAGAGTCCTGTGTCTCTGTGATTTGGTTATTTTACACTGTGGGATTTTTCAGCTTGACAGAGCCAGGAATGCCAGATCAGGAATACTGTATGAACTCAACCCTGAGTTAACATGATTTTCCTATCTGACAGAGTGTGACAGACAGTCTGAAGCTTTAGAGGCATAAGGTGGATGGATGGAGCTGTTGTGAGCTTTTGTATTTAAAATATGGTACATGATTTACCCAAATAGGACATCTGCCTGGATCAACATCCTTTGTTGGTCCTGCAACAATATTCCCATCAACCCAGATCATTCCCAAATTAGATTTTAGGGTTTAGTTTTGGTAAGGGGCTTCAACTACATTTTTACCATTTTTTTCATTGCTCTCTGGCTTTAGTTCCAAGTATTGTGCTTCAATGACTTGTATAATATATACTGTTATATATATATATATATATATATAATAGTATTGTATTTGTA
>NW_015635541.1:174683-189843 GCF_001515625.1 Sinocyclocheilus rhinocerous
ACCTTTACAAAATTTCTTCTTCAAATAAATGCTGTTCTTTTGAACTACCTATTCATGAAAGGATCCTTAAAAAATGGTTATTGAGCAGCATTTCAGCATGTTAGAATGATTTCTGAAGGATCATGTGACACTGAAGACTGGAGGAATGATGCTGAAAATACAGCTTTGCATCACAGGAATAAATTACATTAATTCATATATTACAAAAGAAAAATCTAATATTATTTCAAAGTACACTCTTAAAAATAAAGGTGCTTCAAAAGGTTCTTCAAGCGATGCCATAGAAGAACCATTTTTGGTTCCACAAAGAACCATTCAGTCAAAGGTTCTTTAAAGAACCATCTCTTTCTTACCTTTTTATAATCTGAACAAAGAACCATTCAGTCAAAGGTTCTTTAAAGAACCATCTCTTTCTTACCTTTTTATAATCTGAAGAACCTTCTTTCGCCACAAAGAACCTTTTGTGAAACAGAAAGGTTCTTCGCATGTTAAAGGTTCTTTATGGAACCATTTAGACAAAAAGGTTCTTCTATGGCATCGTGAAGCACCTTTATTTTTAAGAGTGTATTGCTGTTTTTACTGTATTTTTTTTATCAAATAAATGCAGCCTTAGTGAGCATAAGAGAACATTACTGAGCCCAAACTTTTGAACGGTAGTGTATAACATCAATGAGACTGCATAGTATGTACATATATATTGTCATGTGTTTTTTTTTGTAGATAGTCTCTAAAGGCATTCCAATGCATGCCCGTATGATCCATAATCTGAATGGAAAACGCTCTCCAATACCCTACGGCAAAAAGGGACAGGTAACAGTAACTATTTTCAGATTTACACATTCATATTCACACAAATATAGAACTTCAAATTGCTATCCTCTGGATCCTTACCTCAGCAGTTCAGAAATGCACAGTCACATGACAGTTTGCAGTAAAGTTGTTGCACAGTTACAGGGTTATTAACCCACTAGTTGAGAACATTTACATCAGACATGCATTCATGCTTGGAGTCTGTTTGCTGATACGTGACCAGTGACCCCAGCAGAGTCAATACAACCATCTCCCTTCAAACTAGTTTGTTAATCATTACAATCATAATGCACACATAATAGTGGCAATTAGGACTTTGGCATAGCCAAAAGTCCTAATTTCTTTTTATGAGAAATCAGCACATTTGGTTTCCTGACACATCTACACAAGTCTAATTATTATAAATGTGGAATAAATAAGGCCACAGTAGTTTGACAGAAATCTGAATGCAAATGAACATGGACAGGTTGTTATGAACAAAATAATAATAATAATAATAATAATTATTATTATTAATAAAAAACTAATTAAAAAAAGTTACAATTAACATTTTTTTATTTAAATATTAATAAATGTGTATTTTAGGGTCTGTATAGGTCATTAGAATATCGTTGAAATTTATGAAAAAAAGAACAGAATAGTGAGTGGTATATAATTTGAATTATTTTTCATATTAATAAATGTGTTTTTTGAGCTTGTATATCATCAGAATATTATTGAAGTTTATGAACAAAAACGAATAAAAATAAAGAGGTATATCATTTAAATAATTTTGCATATTAATACATTTGCATTTTTAGGTCTGTGTAGGTCATCATAATAGCTATCATTAAAATTTATAAACAAACAAAAAAAAACGAATTAAAAAAAGCAATATAGAATTTGTATCATTTTACATATTTATACATTTGCATTTTTGGGCCTGTGTAGGTCATCATAATATAATTGAAATTTATGAACAAAGAAACTAATAAAAAGTAGGAGGTATATCATTTAAATAATTTTGCATATTAATACATGTGCATATTTTGAGCCTGTATATCTCATTTTATTATTCACTGTTACAAAACATTTTTTTTTAAATGTCCAATATTAAATATTGGTCATGAAGCAGAACCAGTTGAGAACCACTGATTAACACAACTAAATATCCTGTTTCACTCAGAAATATATCAGGGTTGTGAGACACTGTTTCATCTTTGCGACAAAACAGCCCTAAATATGCTTTGAAAACAGCTGAGATGAAAAGCTCAGGTTTCTCTGGCCCAGTTTGTGTGTTCATTTTGTTCCTCATGAGGTTTGTGGGGATTATGTTTATTGGAAATCAGCAGATGGACTGAAACAGAACTGCTTTTAAACCATTATCTTATTGCTACTACTATGTAATCCACTCACAAAACACACTCACTGTCTGCGGCAAACAATGTGTGTCAAGGTGCTTTTAAACAGTTGTGACATCGAAGCTGTAGATTATAGTGCCTTTCAGGTGACTGAACTCCATGGCTGTCATAAATCCATCATTTCAGATTTAAAATATCCCAGATAATCCGGAACATGCATAATAGAGATTAAAGTTGTCATTCTCCCGGCTGACTGACTCTGACCTGGATGTTCCCTAAACATGGCTGTTGTTTCTGTTGTAGTACATCCTCTCTGTGGACAGAGCTAACCTCAACAAGGAGCTGCTAACAGGTAACAGTTCATTTAACCAACGTCATTTCAAAAATCATTGGAAACACTTAATGTGCCACTTTATACGTTACATATGGTACCTTATGTACCTTCATTTTTTTAAAATGACTTCTTGGGTTCTTTTGAAGATAAAACCCTACGTCCCTATTTGCATATTGATTCCAAATGGTCTCAAATATCTTTTGTTTCAAGTCCTCTCTTCATTTGCCCACTTTTTGGGATCTAATCAATCACTAATGGATAAAATCAAGTCCCTTTTTTGAATATCCAGTTAAAATTTGAAATACACTACCGTTGAAAAGTTTTGTGAAAAAGTTTTAAATATTTTTGGAGAAGTCTCTTATGTTCACCAAGGCCACATTTATTTAATCTACAGTAAAAACTGTAATATTGTGAAATATTATTACAATTAAAAATAATTGTTTTCTGTTTTAATATATTTTAAAATGTTATTTATTCCTGTGATGGCAAAGCTGAAAGCAGTTGTGCTGCTTAATATTTCAGTGGAAACCGTGATACTTTTTTTTTTCTGGATTCTTTGATGAATAGTAAGTTCAAAAGAACAGCATTTATTCGTAATGTACATTTTTATGTCTTTGCTTTCACTTTTGATCAGCTCAGTGTCTCCTTGCTGAATAAAGGCCCTTTCACAAAAAGAATGATAACTACAAAGATAACGATATTAGCGTCCGTGGACGATATTGTCTGTTTAAGTGCACACTCGTCTGCCGCTTTAAATTCTAGAGCTCGTTACAGCAGGATTGATTTTGATTGGCCGTAAATATATCAAAACCTAATTTTTCATTAGTAATATGCATTGCTAAGAACTTCATTTGGACAACTTTAAAGGCAATTTTCTCAATATTTAGATTTTTTTGCACCCTCATATTCAAGATTTTCAAATAGTTGTATCTCAAATATTGTCCTATCCTAACAAACCATACATCAATGGAAAGCTTATTTATTCAGCTTTCAGATGATGCATAAATCTCAATTTCGAGTGTGGATTCTGCTATTCTTTAATATTGAGAACGATTTTTAGAACTATATCTTTATTGTTATCTTTATTGTTATCATTCTTGATGTGAACGGGCCTTAAAAGTATTAATTTCCTTTAGAAAAACTTAACTCCCACACTTCTGAATGGCAGGTTGCAAACTTGTGAACGCCATTTGTGACCCTGGACCACAAAACCAGTCTTAAGTTGCTGGGGTGTGGTCCAGGGTCACATTTCATGATGACTAAAAGTTAATATTGAGTTTAGTAACAAGAAACCCATTTCAATTACATATTACCGAGCAAGTATCACAGTACAGTAATTATGTGAATTGGGATGCGGTCAAAGTCTTTGTACATTTAATCCTGTTTGAATCTTATTCCTTTTACTGAATAAACATACAGAATTGAATTTTTTTCTTGCAGCGGCAGACGCATATCCAAACACTACACTGAACTTTAATCACAAGCTGCAGGACTGGAGTCCAAAATCGGGAACAATGACCTTCTTTGGGTAAACAGCAATCACTTTCTGTCTTTCTGTCTCCATTTTGGCCATACATTTTGGGGAGTGAATAATTCCATGATTTTGTTTAAAATATCTTGGGGTGCCATGTAAAGTAAAGTAATAGTCACAGATTCTGTCATTATTATACGTCGTTAACTAAAACTAAAACCGTCAAATAACTGTTTCGTTACTTGAATTTCTCATTTTTGTTTAGTTTAACTTTAAGTACTTAAATTGTTAAAATGAAATAGACTAAAACTAATAAATATAAAAATGATAAATATATAAATAAATATAAATATAAAAAAACTAATAAAAATAAAAATGAATAAAAACTATACAGGCATTAAAAAACTAATAAAAAAACAATATCAACAATATTATTTACTCACCTTATTGTCATTCCAAACCCATATTTCTTTTCGTTGCGCACAAAGTTTTTTTAAATGTAACTTCAATCACTGAGATCTGGTTTGGCTGCCCAAGAGAGTTTGTAAATTTACTTGAGTATTTGTATATTCAGTGTGAATTAGATTATATTTCAGTAGAGATTTTTGTCTCTGAACAGACCTGATGGCCAGAAGAAGGAGATCCAGGCTGATCTGATCGTAGGCTGTGATGGAGCTTTCTCTGCCATCAGGAAGCAGTACCTGCGGCAAAGTCGTTTCAATTACAGCCAGACGTACATTCCCCACGGGTACATGGAGCTCACCATGCCTCCTAAAGACGGAGATGTAAGTGTCACAGCAATGTTATCTGTCTTCATTACATATCTGCCCTCATTTTGTCTGCTCACATCTCGTTCTCTCTGTGTCCTCTAAGTTTGCAATGGAGCCCAATTACTTGCACATTTGGCCCAGGAACACTTTCATGATGATTGCCCTGCCCAACTTGGTAAGGTCATGTAATAATTTTCTTTGTGTTTTACTGATATATTGTTATTTTTAATTACATTATTATTTTTTAAATAATTTTCAATACATTTTTTATGCCAAAAATCATTAGGATATTAAGTAAAGATCATGTTCCATGAAGATATTTTGTAAATTTACTACTGTAAATATATTATAACTTAATTTTTGATTAGTAATATGCATTGCTAAGAACTTCATTTGGACAACTTTAAAGGTGATTTTCTCAATATTTTGATTTTTTTGCACACTCAGATTCCAGATTTTAAAATAGTTGTATCTCGGCCAAATATTGTCCTGTCCTAACAAACCATACATCAATGGAAAGCTTATTTATTCAGCTCAATTTCGAAAAATTGGTTTTGTGGTCCAGGGTCACATGTTTTATTATTTTACTGTTTATTAACTTTTTTTTGTGATTATCTATTACCTAGTGTTTTCATTATTATTACTATGATTATAAAATTGTAAAGAATATTTTAAGTTTTTGTAATCATCTGTTATCTAGTGTTTATTATTATTATTATTATTATTATTATTATTATCATTAGTAGTAGTAGTATTTATTATTATCATTATTTTGTGATTATCCATTCATTAGTTTTTAATCATCATCATTATTATTATTATTATTAAACATGAAAGAACATTTTATAATGTATTATAAAAATTATTTTATTTATTAAAATTACTTTATGATTAACCATTCATTAGTTTATTATTATGATGATGATGATGATTATTATTATTAAATTATATTTTATTATTTATTGTTTTGTGATTAGCTATTAGTTTTTGCTATTATATTATTATTATTTTATTCATTATTTTTTGTGCTTAACTATTTATTAGTTTGTTATTTCTTATTACAATTAGGGGCCGGTATTATGTATAATGTGGTTTTCCTGGCAGAAAATCATGTTCCTTTTGATTTTGGTTTCTTAAGGACAGGACGTTCACATGCACACTCTTCATGCCCTTTGAAGAATTTGAGAAGATCCGCTCCGGTGACGAGGTCATCCGTTTCTTCCAGAAATACTTTCCTGACTCTGTACCTCTAATAGGAGTGTGAGTACAGCTTGTTCTCTCTCTTTCAGTCTCTTATCACTCTTTCAGCTTCATGCTTCTCTCAGGTCTGAAGTACATCTTAGTGAGGTGTGAAATTGCAGTCTAATAGACACACAGTCCAGCGGGCGGGTTTTTTAATATGAATGCTGCAGGTGATGAGGAGATACAGTATTGGGATGATGGGGTGAGGACACTGAGTGATTTCAAACCTCACAGACCTGTTCAATGTGCAGTTCAGCATTCGAGAATCGACTGAAGATGTTCTCATTTTGCTCAAAATGTACATTTGGTTGTTAAAATTATTCAAGGGTCTACGTGCATATATATGAGAACAGAAATATGTGATTTTGCAATACACTGCCATTCAAAAGTTTGATAAAAAATCTCTTATGCTCACAAAGGCTACATTTATTTGATTAAAAATACAGTAGAAGCTGTAATATTGTGAATTAATTTTATGATTCAAAACAAAATTTTTCTATTTGATTATATATTAAAATGTAATTTATTCCTGTGATGCAAAGCTGAATTTTCAGCATCATTACTCCAGTTTTCAGTGTCACATGATCCTTCAGAAATCATTCTATTATGCTGATTTGCTGCTCAGGAAGAATTTCTTATTATTATCAATGTTGAAAACAGTTGTGCTGCTTATATTTTGTAACATTATAAATGCCATTATTTTTGATGAAATTAATACATCCTTGCTGAATTTAATTTCTTTCAATCATGGTTGGAGTTGGAATGGTAGGGTATGATATTATTATTATTATTATTTTTTTTTTTTCATTTAATATTTTTTAAATAATTTAATACTAGATGTATTAACTTATTCTTAAAGTATATAAAGTATATTTCACCCAGAAATAAAATATTCTGTAACAATTTTTAACTCAAGCCATGTTTCTTTCTTCTTTAAAACAAAAAGGAGATATTATGCATAATAAAAGTCCCATTTGTCCCATTTGCTATATTGTATCCCAATAAAATACAATCCAAAGTAAATGGTGACTAATACTCTCCTTTTGTGTTCCACAGAATGAAAAAAGTCAAAAGAATTTGAAACAACATATAAACACATTAAGGATCAATGCTGAAACATTTAACATCAACAAAGTATATTTCACCAAGAAATAAAATATTCTGTAACAATTTTTATCTCAAGCCATGTTTCTTTCTTCTTTAAAACAAAAAGGAGATATTATGCATAATAAAAGTCCCATTTGTCCCATTTGCTATATTGTATCTCAATAAAATACAATCCAAAGTAAATGGTGACTAATACTCTCCTTTTGTGTTCCACAGAATGAAAAAAGTCAAAAGAATTTGAAACAACATATAAACACATTAAGGATCAATGCTGAAACATTTAACATTGACCTTAATATAGCATATTCAGTTTCAGGATTTTATATTATATGAGTAATAGTCAGTGTAATTGTTCAGATTGTAATTCTAAAAATGTAGGTTTTTATTTAAATTGGCAAGAGGCTTTGAATGAGATTGCCCTACATTAAATGTCATAATTAACATAATTAAGCAGTGAGTCATTGTGCCACAGACAGACGTGACAGTGTTATATATGCATGTACGTTATTGACTGAGTGTGTCTATGTGTCTGTGTTTTCACAGTGAGGCTCTCAAACAGGATTTCTTCCGGCTGCCGGCTCAGGCCATGGTCTCGGTGAAGTGCTCCCCGTATCATCTGTTTGATAAGTGTGTTCTTATGGGAGATGCGGCCCACGCTGTGGTTCCTTTCTATGGTCAAGGCATGAATGCAGTAAGTGGGGGTGGTGAGGATATTCATACTCATCAACCCGCTTCAGTTTTCTTTCAATATGTCTCCAGCTCCCAATGATGTAAACATAACCTGAACACCAGATGAAATGTGATTTACCATATACAGAAATGTTCCAATAGTTCTGGAGCATGCAAACATCTTTGTACTAAATAAAGGCTTGACCAGAACATGGACCAGTGTTACTTTAGTATGTAGTAGTATTTTAGTTTGAATTAGTTTTTATTGCTATATTTTATTGCTATTTTAAAATTATTCAAAATCATTTTTTGTAATTAAAATATGTCTGAAATTATATATGGGACCCTGGACCACAAAACCAGTCATAAGAATCATTTTTTTTGAAACTGGGATTTATACAATAATAAATAAGCTTTCCATTGATGTATGGTTTGTTAGGACAAGACAATATTTGGCCGAGATATAACTATTTAAAAATCTGGAATCTGAGGGTACAAAAAATCTAAATATTGAGAAAATTGCCTCTAAGGTTGTCCAAATGGGTAAAAATTGGGTGCTTGTAAATGTAGTCATTGATGGTCTTGCAGATCGAAATGTTCAGCACAAGTGTAAGAAAATTAATAACCAATAAATGTGTCATTTTTTTATTTTGACTTACAGGGCTTTGAGGATTGTTTAGTTTTTGACGAGGTTATGGACCAGCTGAATGAAAACCTTGGTAAGACAGAAACCAAAGAAAATTCAAGTTCACAGTATTTCTGAGATGGAAGGAATTTATTAATTAAATTATAATTATAAAAAAAATATGTTAATTGAAAATAATTATATACATTTATTTTAATCTTATTATTATTTATAAAATAAACACAATAAAACGTATAATTTTAAATAAATAAATAAATCATGTACTTGTTTGGAACATTTCATCCCAGAGTAACATCAGTAATTAGCAGTACTGTTTAATAAAATCTAAGCGAGATCTAAGCGATGCCAAATATTTGTTCACAAATTAAATGAATAATTTTTGAATATGCTTTGCCTGCAGCTGCTGTGCTTGAAGAATACACCAGAGTCCGTGTACCTGACGATCACGCCATAGCTGACCTGGCCATGTACAACTATGTAGAGGTACAGTAGGCCATCAACTCAATGTCTGCTGCAATACTGTATCTGAACACTAGGTGCTGTCACATGACTTCCATTGCATTCATTTGACAATAGTTGTGTTCGACTTGAAGCGGCGCTGCATATACCGATCAAAGTACCGCAAGCGCAATTAGAGAGCAGATGGCTTTTGTTTCTTTGAATGGGATTGAGGATGTATAAATGATAAAGATGAATCCTGATGGATGGATGATAATACATTCAAACTAAAGATAAATGAATAGAGGATATAATATATTCCTGTAGCGCCTCTTAGAGCTAGCAACGTCAAGGTCATGGGTTTTTCTGTTCATTAAGTAGTATACACACATACATTACAGAACAAACACAAACTCACACAGTAGCAGTAATGAGTCTGTCCAGTTGATCGCATGTGACACAGGTCAACCTCATTACTGATGGCAGGGTGACGATACAGACACACACATTTGTTTTCAAGAGGTTTAGGCCAGACCAAGAGTTAGAGCGTTAAATGCTGCTGTTAGCTTCGCTCATGATGTGATCTGTGTCGCAGATGAGAGCACACGTCAATTCCAGATATTTCCTGTTTCGAAAATACCTGGACGGTTTCCTTCACTTCATCATGCCAAAAACAATCGTCCCACTTTACACAATGGTAAGAGCCTTTCTGTGTTCTGTATCGTCTTGTTTTTTGTTGGTGGTTAGTTCACTAATTCGTATGCTGGATTACTTGCCTCTTAGGTCACATTCACCAGAACACGGTACCATGAAGCTGTGAAGCGATGGCATTGGCAAAATAAGGTGAAGACCAATCCTGTGTGTTTGAAAGCGACAAACGTTTGGCTGACAAATGACCAGTGTCAGTGTAAATTCGAGTGTTTTAAAACGGCTCTTCCATTCTGAGCTATCAACAAAACATTAGTTCAAGTGAAGATCCATTAGTGTTATGTTCATAATAGCACATAATAGACTGATGGTAGAAAAACAAGTTTCATTGTGTTTTTAGAGTATTTTTTTTAATTGATTTATAAACTCCAAAATGTCATGCTGCAGTACAGGATCTAATCAAAGTGTGTTTCTAGCACTGAAACCAATGAGCTGATAAACGTTTGGACTTTTTTTGTTTTGCTGAAATGTATGCTTTAGCGGCATACTGTATTCCACAATGCAACGCACTAGATTTGACTATTCTTTTGTGCGTACAAACACATGTAATTTGTGATTCTAAATATCTGATTTTGAATCTTTTGTTCACCAAGGCTGCATTTGTTTGATAAAAAGTCTGTAAAAACAACAATATTTTGAAATATTATCATGAAACCTTTTCAATTTTAATATATTTTAAAATAGAATTTATTTCTTTGATGCACAGCTGAATTTTCAGCATCATTACTCCAGTCTTATGTGTCACATGATCCTTCAGAAATCATTGATTTGCTGCTTAAGAAGCGTTTCTTCTTCTTATTAATTATTAAAAAAAAAACAGTTGTGCGGTTTCATTTTTTGTGGGAACCATGATTCATTTTTAGGATTATTTAATAAATAGAAAGTTCAAAATAGCAGCATTTATTTGCAATAGATTTTTTGGTTTCATTGTATCTTTACTGTCAAAAAAAATTTGAACTGTAGTGTAGCCTATAATTGTAAAAGCCGAATGACTTTTTTTTTTTTTTCATCGACTACGCTTTTTAATGTAGTTTCATATAATCATAGTGCTTTTCATTTAATAATAAATGTCCAAACTGAATGGAAATTGTCCTTCACAGCAGATGTCATTATTAGCCTACATGGTTCACTTAAAACTTGGATTAAAAAAGTTATTTAAATTTTTCACAGTATAGTAAAATAACTAATCGTCTTGCTGGTCTTTTGCAGGTGATCACTCAAGGTCTGTGGCTGTGTGGAGCTGTATCTGCTGCAGGAGGGATGTACGTCTTGGTCAGATACTCTCACAAACTCCCCAGAATCTCTGCAGACCACCTGTGGACCCGTATACTTGCCTTAAAGCACTTCTAAACCCTGTGTTGATGTTTAGCAGCCTTATCACCTCAAAGGAACAACTCCCAAAAGATCTTCCATGGCTCTGTACTGGACCAGAATTGAAGTCTTGTTCAATACAAGTTAAACAAAAAATGCTCTGCATTTTGTGTTATGATGTTGATTACCACAGAAAATCATTTTGAGTAGTTTGTCAATGTAGTGCACTTATAATTGGGGTATAATGGGCCAGCATTCCAGATGGTTTAAAGCAGAATTGTAACTGGTATGATTGTTAAAGCACTTATCTTCTCATCAATAGATGCTTCCCTGGAAAGCACCATGCTACTTAAGCAACAGGAATGCTGACTTGCATGAATTATTCTGTAAAAACATTTAGTGTTTGAGTTTTAAAAGTTGTCTATATTGTATTTTTGGAAGTGGGAATACTTCTCTTAAACACTTATACATTTTAATGTTTAGTTCCTGGTCCCGTGTACTTCCATTTTAAATGGAGATTATTCTATATTTTCTGTGATTACTGTCACCATGACCTTGAAATTGTTGTAATGGATGTATAATTCGGTTTCAGTTTTATTTCAGGTTTGCTTTTACTTTATATATATCATGTAGATCACATCTGTGTGGGTGTTGTGATCTCTAAGCACATAGATATCATTTCTTTGTTTTTAATTATTTAAAAAAGTCAAGCTGATCACTGTCTGTTCTTGTAGATTCAAAATAAGTTAAATGTGACTGAATAAAATCTTTTGTTCACAGAATGCTTGAACTCTTCTGCTTTGTGGGTCTATGTGTCTCACTTTTAGTGCAACAAAAACATTGTCATACTCTAGTTTTAGGGTGGGAGAAATGTTAAGTCCTCCTGATGGTCTTTCACTGTCATATAAAAAATCACATTAATCCTCGTTCACCTTTAACCCACAAATCCTCCGCAAGGCATAATCCATGAATGAGATAACAGCTGCTCTCTGCCCACTCAAGCAGGTCATTCGGTCATTCAATTGCCATTTTCGAACATAAGTCAGTATGTCTTTTTTGTATTATAAATCTCTTTCATAAAATTATAAACACAAACTATTTCGGTAACACTTTACTTGAAGGGGTGTGCATAAGACTGACATGACACCTTCATAATCATGACATGACACATGTCATGAATATGAAGGAGGTTTTATGCATGTTTATGACATCTGTCATTAAGTGTCATTCGCTCAGTTATGTCATTTTTAATGCAAATATGACATTATTTGACCTAACCCTACCCCTACCCTTACCCCTAACCATAGCCCATAACAAAGACATCTCAAACAATGTCATCTTTGCATTAAAAATTACATAACTGAGCGAATGACACTTAATGACAGTTGTCATAAACATGCATAAAAAACCTTCATATTCATGACATGTGTCATGTCATGATTATGAAGGTGTCATGTCAGTCTTATGCACACCCCTTCAAGTAAAGTGTAACCACTATTTCTTTAAAACCACCACTTGTGTTTTGATGCAACAACTGCTTTCCAGCTTATGTTTTTAGTCATTATTCAGTATATGATTTTTATACTTAAGGTTTACATGGACATAAAAAAAATGGGAATTTTATTTTTCTTTGTTTTTCAGACATGAAAAATTAAATCGGGTGCGGTCACGTTTACGTTAATTTTCGCAGACGAACTCCAGTAGGCTAATTTCAATGTATTTTAATCCACGCAATCAACAATATAACATGAGGGTGAAAGATTTTCACACAGATTTCACTTTCAAATAGGCTACGTATTTTAAATACATGTAGCCTAAAATACTGTCCATCCCTGTAGGCTAATATCAGATATAACAATAATTTCTCAAATATTGATTATAATATAGGATACTGATAAATTTAACATTCACTTCAATGAGATGACTGGATGCTTTCAACTGATTTCCAATTGAACTGTCACCAACTGAACTGCAGTGGTCAATCTATTTAGTTAATAGAACTAGATCATAATGCCGATTATTAATGCACAAACATTAAATTTTCTTCCAATTAGATTGTGTTTTATTAACGTCTACACCTACCCCAATCCTAAACTACCCTTTACAATAATGCAAAAAATAGTAATTGTTGTACAGCGTGACAAAAATGACGCTATATTGATGTGCACATGCCCAGTAGCCCCAATAGTAGCCACAGCTGTCTCCCTTCTAGCCTTAACCTCTGAAGTCCCGATCTGAAATGATGGTTCGTGAATCTTTATTTGATTCAGATCGGAACTTCGGAGCACGGAGCGCGAATCATTTGATTCAGATTAGGCTATAGTATCCAAAGTCGGACATCACTTGTTATGATTTTCAAGAGCGTAGAATTTATAGGGACACTATGAAATGTCCCTGCTAATATCCAGCGACTACTAAATTGTAGCAATCATTTTGATCAAACAATTAAATGTCTGTTGTCTGCGTTATGTCCCCACCAATGGCAAAATCAAACCTTACCTACACCCTCAGTAGGCCCTCGCTGCAGAACACAAGATCTACACCCTTGCAAATCTTAAGTATATTCTCTATAATAGAAAAGGGTAAACACAGCTCTTCTCAAGAAGCAATGCAATTTGAGGTAAACTCACCAAAGTTTAATATGTAGGGGTTTGTTCAAAGCCCTAATCTAAATATTGAGCAGTAGAAATAGTGATGTTTGGCTTGTTTTTCAAATAGGACACACACTTTTCTTCCTCCAGGGGCGCTGTGGACCCGACTGTCTTTATGTACAAGGTGCTGCAGCCTTTGACAAATGTCCCGTCCTAGAAGAGTCCTTGTACTAACACTGTGCTGCTAATCTATCTGAACACACTCACTAATGTATTCTACTCACGGACTGAGCAATCTAAGCTGTGGATATCACACCATCCCATGAAACTGGGTGAAGCTGGAAGTTTCAGTGTCCGAAAAGATGGAGAAGGAACACAATTGATCAAAAACAACTCCAAGTAATTTCCATAAAATACTTACAGCAGTTACAATTGACATAATTCACACAAATCTTGATTGGGAACACACACAAAAAAGTCAGTTTATGTTGCATTACTGCTGCAACAATTAAAAAAATCCTTGTTTCCCTATTTTCCATATTTATGTATAAAAAAAGATGTTTCTGTATCCTTTGTATATTATAAACATTAAATTAGTGTGATGTTAATGAACTCCATCGTCGTTCTTCAATGTCACAAGTGGCAAGTGTCAAAGTGGTCGAACTTGAATTACATTGATGTCTGGTTCGTCACTGAATTTGGAGGTAATATCCAGAGGATGAGTGTCATTGCTTGCGATGATGAATACGATGGAGGAAGAGTTGAAGGTCACCCTCTTTTTAGGCCGGTCAGGACGGCTATGTGACATCACAATAGGGCGTACAGGACGTTCGATTCGGGCGAGGGGACGGTCCTTAATGCTGTGCTGCAGAGTGGCCAGACGAGAACACAGCATCTGTAACATGCACCTGCGAAACTGACCAATCAAAAAAGGAGAAGTAAGCTTCATATAAATATATAAATAAATATATATACAGTGGGTACGGAAAGTATTCAGACCCCCTTAAATTTTTCACTCTTTGTTATATTGCAGCCATTTGCTAAATCATATGTTGGTCCTATTTTAAGGTTATTTGATCTTTTTTGTAGTGAAAATAACATGAACAGATGCGATAACGCATAACTGATGTGGTGATGCGATGAATGAACTAACTCATCTGTTATGCATTGAAGAGATAACACATAACATGTATATTGCATTGCAGTAACTTAGTCCGTTGTGCAGTGAAGAGATAACACATGACAGGTGCTTGTTGCACTTCATTGCATACAAGAACTAACTCTGAAGAGAAAAACATTGAAGAGAAAAAATCATATATGCTGTTGCATAGCAATAAATGCTAAGAAACTGTTTCATTGTTTTGCATACACTAATTAACTTAATGCATTGTGCTTAGAAAAAATTAAAGTGATAAAGGTGATAACAATGGTTTGATCAGAGTGATCAAGTTTTTATTTCACTGAGCATTGTATTGTTTGCTTGTTTACAATTGTATTGCACAATATACACATTTTAACAATGTTATTGCACTACGTGCATGTTTAACCTCCAGTGTGAGGTAGTTATTTATTTTTATTCAGTTTGCACATTTTCAAGTTGTGAAAAAAAAAAAATCTAAAAATTCAATTCTGGTTAAACCATATGGTCACAGTTTGAAATATGTTGTGGCAAAGCAAATAAAATGCAAAACTGTATTACTTCTGAAAAAGGTGAAAAAGGTTT
>NW_015635541.1:191132-218906 GCF_001515625.1 Sinocyclocheilus rhinocerous
CACGCACACACACACACACACACATATATATATATATATATATATATACACACATACTATATATATATATATAAAGATTATTAAAATAAATTTCACAAGAAAATACTATCAGTTTTTCTACTTCAAAATCTCATGTTTAATTCAATGTGTTGCTTGCATTTTCTTTGTAATTATTTGTGAAATTAACCAGCAATTTATGAATACAATTTCTAGTGAAATTTACCAGCAATTTCTGAATAAAATTTCTATACTAAATTTTTTTTATTGTAGATAAACGCTGACAATTAAGTGAAACTACAAGACTATAAACTATATTTAAGCACCTGTTAAATGCACTTAAAGCAAATTGGTTTAGGATTGGCAGGTGTCACAAACACTGGTGATTATCTGAAAAGGTCTTTTTAAAGCATTATCCCTCACTTTCAACTCAGGAAGTCCCTAAGGGACATGTAAGGAACACACAGGTTCAGTCATGTGACAATATGTGAATTTGTGTTGCCATGGCGTATTGCACAATATACACATTTTAACAATGTTATTGCACTACGTGCATGTTTAACCTCCAGTGTGAGGTAGTTATTTATTTTTATTCAGTTTGCACATTTTCAAGTTGTGAAAAAAAAAACAATCTAAAAAGTAATTTCTGGTTAAACCATATACTTGAAAAAGTAGAATTTTGATATGTTACAAAATAGTTGTTGTAAAATGTAATGGTCACAGTTATGTGGTTTTGAAATATGTTGTGGCAAAGCAAATAAAATGCAAAACTGTATTACTTCTGAAAAAGGTTTTTGTTTTATCTTCCCAGAAAATTAATAATTTTGATATATGTCGTGAAAAAGCAAATAAACAGAAAAAAACTGACAAAATGTATTTTTTTCAACTGAGAAATAAACGCCCAATGTAACATATATGTAACATTAAAAATTTATCATAAACGCCCAATGTAACATATACGTCACATTACAGATCTTTCACAAGGGGATGTTGTATTTCAAAAACAACTGCAGAAACATGTTATAAGTGGTCCATTTGGTCTGTTTTATATGCCCCATCATTTTCCTATAAGGAGAAATTGGTCCGGGCTCTTATAGATTAATACTAATTTGCCAAGAAATTGCTAGTAAATTTCACAAATAATTACAAAGGAACAGCAAGTAACACTGAATTAAATAGGGAATTTTCGAATTAGTGAAATAATATTTATTTACATTCATTTTTTACAGTGTACATTCTGCTGACAACTTTATTAATTCAGTTTTACTTTTTGTATGAGACACTGTCTGAGCAATTCCACATTTCATAAATTAAAATACTAAATGAAATCAATGATGAAAAACATTGAATATTCCTTTAATATTACACAATAGAAAAAATGAATAATTTGTATATTTTAATACAGTAAAGATTTTCATGTCACAGTTTACAACTTATTTGCATTTTTTTCATTAAAAAATCATTCTACTCCAAAATTCATGGAATAATAGATAAAATGCGGTTAAATGTAGTATAAAATTGTATAAAATTATTATTTATCATTAATTATTTAAAGCAATATTTATTTATTTATTTTACTACATTTATTTAAAATATCAAAGGTTATCTCTTATACAATTTGACAGTTCACAGAAACACTGTATGTTGACTTGTAAAGTTTGTATCTGTGAGGATCACCAGACCTGACTATATAATATACTGTAATAAATGCCCCTCCATCAGAATGAAGTGACCTCTGCTGACCTTTCTGCTCATGAAGGCATAGATGACAGGGTTGTAGGCAGTGCTGGATTTGGCGAAGAGAGAGGGAATGATGGCAACCGTGGGGGAGACGAAACTCTTCCTGCCAAAAGCCTCCAGCATGGAGACCACAGCATAGGGTGTCCAGCACACCAGGAAACAGGAAATCATCATTAGGAACATCACCGCCACTTTCTTCTCATATCGCAGAATCTTAATTGTCTGAACGGTCTGCAGATCCTCGATAGAGCGCAGCTACAGGAAAAGAGCAAAGACATTCTGTCATAAAACCCCTTCATGTTAAAGAATATATTATTGCATGTCCTGGAAAAAAAGAACATGGCTTTAGTCAACCTTTAAGTGGATTTTTGATACAATGTGAAAAAATTAGTATATCATTAATAATTTGATTAAAAAAAAAAGTTTTTAAAGCTTTTAGATTGTAATTTAAAAATGCCTTTCTAAAAGACTTAGAAATCTTACTTAGAAAACACTTGTGATGACAGTAGTATTGGGAACCGCGGTTCTGTGTTATTTAAACATTAGTTTTAAAACAAATGATTTGAAAAAGGTAGATTTTCTTTTAATCTGTTTTATAAGGAAAGTTAAAAATCTAGAAAAGGACATGCAAAAATAATGACATTCTGCAAACATAACATTGCAATACCATTAAAAATGTGGGTAAAAGTTAAACATAATAAAAGGTGCAACCACAAATATCAGAATTTCTAAAATTATTCTAGGGAACAGAAATGATAAAGGATAGAATAGAATAGAATTACTAGCACCACACTGATTATCAGTCAAATTAATGCAGACAATAAAACTTGAATCCCAATTCACACATCCATATCCACAATCTATATGTTCATAGAAATATCCATAGTCAGACTAGGCTGACATACTTAGACTTTAGATGAATATTGCACATAATGTTCCTGATGATGAAGATATATACTTTCCCAAGGTGACTGGATTTGGACAGAGGTCATATGCTGCCCTGCTTGAAAGCATCATGCCCTAAAATCTCTAATGATGCTTCTTTAATTAAACACATTATGTCCTCTGAATCCCGCATGCATGCATTCATTCATTCATTATCATTACACAGCTGCAAGGACGGCAATACAATTTGCTGAGTTTGACTGAGCATCTCTCAAGGCGTCTGGCATTGTGTAACTAACACAGAACTGGGTCAGCACTTGGGGGCGCAATGGTGATGATGTGAACAGCTGGCCGAAGATTTCTCCTGAAATCACTTTATCCGAAGATGGTTTCCCAATCCAGTATAGTCAATCTTATGTTGTTTTTCCTTATGTCATGGATCAATTAAAACTGTCATGCTGCTGACACTGACAGGTATATGCAACTCCATTGATTCACAGATTCATTCATTATTTTTGTTTAATTAACGTCAAGATTTTAGGTTAATATTTGCATAAATATGTAAGGATTTAAGGAAGTGTATAACTTAATGCCTTTGACTGGCCACATTTAAATAACTTTTTAATTCACTAGTTCATATTAAACTGTCCTGTGGTGGAATATGCTTTAAAATGTTGTAAAATCTACAATTCTACTCTATGTAATGTCTCAATTTGAATAACTTCCCATTTTACTTATTCAGTCAAGAATGAATTGGTTCACTAATTCATTCATGCATTTATTGATTCCCTGATTCATTCATGTGCTTGAATGCTGCTGACACTGACAGGTATATGCAACTCCTTCATTGATTCACAGATTCATTCATTATTTTTGTTTAATTAACATCAAGATTTTAGGTTAATATTTGCATAAATATGTAAGGATTTAAGGAAGTGTATAACTTAATGCCTTTGACTGGCCACATTTAAATAACTTTTTAATTCACTAGTTCATATTAAACTGTCCTGTGGTGGAATATGCTTTAAAATGTTGTAAAATCTACAATTCTACTCTATGTAATGTCTCAATTTGAATAACTTCCCATTTTACTTATTCAGTCAAGAATGAATTGGTTCACTAATTCATTCATGCATTTATTGATTCCCTGATTCATTCATGTGCTTGATTCACCGATTCATTAATGCATTTATTGATTCCCTGATTCATTCATGTGCTTGATTCACCGATTCATTAATGCATTTATTGATTTCCTGAATCAGTTATGTATTTATTCAAGCAGTTCCTGGCACACTTAACCATATTTACTCATACGGAACAGAATAATCAAGAAGACACCGATCAAACAGCATTGTAAATCCTTCCTTTACCAACACAGAAATGATGAAATAGTGGATTAAAATAAGTAGTCTGGATTATTAAGAAACTCCTGCTGAGGGGTTGATATCAGAGCAAGAATACCAACACTGTGGTATGTGTTTATGTACTTTCAAGAGAACAGGGGGCTAGTCTGGTATTGTGCCTCATGGGTTTAACTCTTGAGTAATATTGACTTGCTTTCTGCAGTCTGTAAATAGTTCACCTTATGAAACTTATAAAACAATCTAAATTATTAAACATGCTCTCCAAGTTTTTGTTTATGTTTCACTGGCTTTTCTTTATCTCTTTTTTTGACAATTATCAGTGTGGATGCATGAAGTTTGTTGATCAAGTACTTCACATTGCTAATGATACTTAACAACTGATGTTTATCAGTAGCTTTGTTCTTTTCAGTCTATGTAGTTTTTCTGTTTCAAATCAATAATGTTCCTGGATTCAATCCAAACAGAATTGTTGTGTTGTTAGCTGTGCTGGGGTGTGTTTCCCAAAAGCAACTATGGTTCCGTCGTTACCAATAGAGTTCAATGGAACGAACCACCATAGTTAGCTAACGATGCTTTTGGGAAACGCACCCCTGGTGTGTAGTCTGCGGGTTGTTGTGGTTTGTTTCATCGATCCAGTGTTTTTGCACCACTAATAAAAATTATAACAGTTTTTAAACATGTTTGCAGAACACTCTCCCAGTCTGCCATTGGTCAGAAAAACAGACAGTCACGCCCCAAACGTATGCCATTGGATCAGCCAGTGTTGCTGTTTTGGGCAGAATGCTTTCCAGGGGAATCAACCTACAAATAGCTTAATTAAAGCTGTCTCTGTACACAAAGCTAAGATAAGAGAAACGACTGCACACTTCAGTTTGTGGTAAGCACACAATCACTCATGTTGGAGCGGTCATGCTTTCCCCCATCTGGACGGCACACCGATAAAATCTGTTGCACAGGAACTGTGCTGATGAAAATCGCAAGCTATTTACATACACAATCACCATGGCTGCTTATTTGCTGAAGGCACTTTCAGACAATATGGCTTTTAGTGGAAATAGCCCATCAAACAGCAGCATGTCGGCACCTCTGCACTGCTAAATCACAGCAGCTTGACTGTGTGTTTATAAAAGAACAATAGAGAATGACGAAGGTTAAAGACAGAAAGAAAGAAACTGTAAGGTGCCACATGCAAATCACAGATCAGAAATGAGATGAAAAGCGTGAAATCAAGGGTCGATAAAATAAATTTTTAATAAAATTTGCTATTAGTATTTCAAAAAGGTAAAATACTAAGTTTGATGTGTACAAATTCCCTTTATTTAATAATAATAATAGTAATTTACAGTGTGTGAAACACACTATAGTTTTTAATTAGATGGGACTGTTTATTTTTATAGACACTTTGAATTAAATATTCTCTTGAAATGCCTTGTTGGGTGATGATTTTGGAGTTATGGAACTGTGATGTGATATTCTGAACTAGAAGATGGAGGAAGGGGTTGGTGCTGGACAGTATTTTGACCATTCAAATCATTAAAATCATATTTAATTTGAAGCTTGATCAAGTGTAAAAAGTTCTTAAGTTTGATTTTTGTTTTTGTAGTCTGACAAACAAAAGTAAACTGTTGCACTGTTTACACTTCAAATTCTTTGTGCACAAAGAATGAAAAATGGCTTGCAATACCATTATAGTACTAATAATTGATACAGTTTGTCTGATAATTGGATGAAGTGGGATGATCAAGTCAGTTTGTCGTCCCATATAAATCTGAAATAGGAAATTCAACAAAGGTGTAAAAAAAATGCAATTAGCAAATATTCAACCAACTTTGCACATGCAAAAGATTATCTATGGAAGCAACCACCCTAAATCCATGAAAAACCTCCTATCTAGGTAGAAGACTCACTAGCTAGTGTGTTTCTAGCGCATCAGGTAACAGGAAATATATATCTGATACATCCAGACAGGCCAGTGAGAAAATGACTGTTATTATAGCTAAGCACATTGTTGCACCTGTTCGCCTTACCATTTTCACAGTGTACAAGATGTTTCCATAACAGTAGGCCATGACACCCACAGGGACGAAGAAGCATCCGAGGAGGAAGAAGAGAATGAAGGAAGCGTCATTGGGATCTTTGGAAGCCCAGTCGAGGGAGCAGCCTAACTGATGGACTTCCAGCTTGTAGCGGTTCCATCCCAGGAGAGGAGCTCCAGTCCAGGCCAAAGAGTACAGCCAGATGTGAGTGATGGCCCTCCAGGCCCAGGGGAAGTCAATGACCTTGGCATGAACCACACGGATGTAGCGCTCATACGCCAGACCGGAGAGAGTCATGATGGACACGATGCCTTAAAGGACGAGAAGAGAAATAAAAAGACATATAGCTGACTAGAAATAGATAGATACATTCTGTCCTCAAATTCTCATTACCAAACTGTGTCCAGATGTTTGAGTCTGTTTGCCATTCTCATTATTTTTTTTTAGGATTCTTTTAAGATTCTCATTATGGTACTAAACATTCACAAGGATCATCCCATCTGGACACAATTAATTTTTAAAGTTAAATTAGGATAGGTAAGGATGTGCTAATAGAACTAGATGTGGATTCTTTTAAGATTCTTAAGACATATATGGACATGTTCTTGAGAGATTTTGAGATTCACCCAACTCTATAATAAAAATTGGCATCGTGATTTTCTGTAAAGCTGCTTTGAAAACAAGGTGCATTGTGAAAAGCGTTAAATAAAAATAAATACAAAACAATGTGGCTTCTCTCTTTTACAGAAATCAAGCTCCCAGCAAACAGTCTCAAATTCAGCAGATGATGGATTATAGTAATTGGTATCATTTCTAGAAGTAAATAACAATATCTCTGAACTGCAGTATCTGCAGAGACTCACAGACACATTCCCCCAATTACCCAGACATCCACAGTCCTCTGTGACAGAGGCAGGCCGGCGGGGAAGCAGCACTAACGTGTTTCCTCTCAACTGTCAGATGTATTCGCACACACTGAGCTACATCTCATCAAAACTGTTTTTATTTAAATGAGTCAATTCTCAAGGGAGCAAAAATGGAGGTCATAGACACAAATGCCTCTACAAACACAGCCAATTTCACATCTTGGGTCAAAGGAGGCAGTACAGAAGCAATCATGTGTGATGATAATCTTTGGACTTAAAATAGCATCAGGTGTTGGGGGAGCAGATGCCTAAAATGACCATCTATCTTTCAGAAATGAGATTATGGTATGCTCCTCAAAGCATATCCTCTCACAGATGCTTAGTTGATATTCTGCTGGATATTTCTGGACCATTAAAGTGTCATTATCTGACTCCATTTGACCTCATCTTTCCCTGCGCCAGATGGACTTTTATTTCAATAAATGTGTCATAGTTGTTTATGGATGCTTGGATTTGTTTCTTTGCCTGTTGTTGTAAATGGTCACATGATCAAGTGAATCAAATTAAGCATAAATGTTCTTATGACTGTGAAGCTATCTGATATAATTAGATGAGGAAAACATGCATTTCCTTTAGATAATTTGATATGCTCTAAATAACTTGAATTAGATCGGTTTACATGAGTTATATGTTCATACGAAAGACAAAATGACAGTGATTTTTGTTAAAATTGCATTTTCCTATTGAGACAATGTCCCTCCAATCTCACACTAGTGTTTAAAAAGATTTCTCAACAATATTTCAAGTTCTCAGATTTACAAAGATTCCAAAAGTAGTCTATAATCAAAAGTCAGAGATCACAAAATTAACTCAAGTCCTTGCAAGACCAAATGTTTTGAGCTGCTGTACATGCTATGCAGCTCTTTTAGTTTTATTATTAGGTTAACAGCGCTTTCGCTGCATAGCTCCTTCCAGATGACATATGCCCAAAACTTAAGACATTACTCCAATGTGTTGTTCTCATAGATTTTTAAAAGTTATTAATATAATTTGTCATGAGGTAAGTGTTAGAAATCCTGTCAGACTCGCTGCACGCTGCACGCTGCACGCTGCTCCAGAGTGTTTTGTCTCGAGTGAGAAATGTAGGCTAGGTCTCGCGCGCCCATTCAGAAAGTCTAGACATTCACAAAGCTGAAATAACAAACAATCACAATTGTATTAAGTAAAATGTCTGGCAGTTGTGGGGACGGTTGCAACGAGGGGCAGTTGCAACATGGCTTATTTCTTCAATCAGGAAAGAGCTACAGTGATGATAGTCATACTGCACATGCTTAGTTAGCCCCTCATCCTTCCTGGAAGAAATCAGCCACATGTGACCATTCCTTCTACAAAAAATAATTTTCATGGTAAAAAAGTATTTTTTTAATGATCAGATTTTTTGTCACACTGTCTAAGTTGTTTGCGTGAAGCATTATAAAAACATATAATTTTAATCTGTGTTTTCTTAGCTTCTAATAGGCATAGCTAGCATGTGTCAAAGATATTGTGTCAAGCTAATATACCAAGTTTTATCACAGCTGTCAGTGTTGGGACAGTTGCAACACGCTGTTGCAACCATCCCAACATGCTGTCCCTTACCACAACACTGATGTAAAAGCTATGCCATTACATTACAAAATTGTAATTTTATGGATTGGTAAAGAACCCCTTTCAATAGTCAGGTATCTCACCTTTTTTATTTAAGTAAATAGGATAAAAATCAGTTTGAGTCTAAGGTCGACTAATTTCCTTCATTCTCACCCTCTCTGTCACACACACACACACACACACACACACACACACACACTTACACCTATAAAGTCAGTTACATAAAATGGTAGATTTGTCTAATTTGAATTTTTAAAAGTAAGACTGATTACCTGGTAACTGCTAGTTAGTCAAACTAGTTCTTAAGACACAGTTTTAACATAGTGGCTATGAACTGGCCCCAGTTCAGTAAACTTTCACAGAGGTTAACAGAAGTAGGCTATTATTATTAAATTTCAGTGTCTTGATTTTGATTAAATTAATATTTTGTGGTTCAGATATATTGTAATAATTATCCAAAACATGGTTTTTACTTATTACTTTAAAATGTTTCCCCCCCATTTACTAAACTTTGTTTTTATACAGCCAACTTAACTTATCAAAGACCCTGTCTGTCCACAAATAAAATACAGAAATCGTAAAATGATATTTAAAAAATAATTTAGGAATTAATTACATTTTAATGAATGTTGCAACTGCCCCTGTGGACTGTTGCAACCGTCCCCTCTTATGGGGTAAGTTGCAACATTTGACTTTGTCTATTCAAGTATAAATTGTATGTATATTGTCATATGTACACATGTTACAGTAGTGTGGGTGAGTAGCTGACAGATGTGGCTTTATTGTATTAAAATTTTGGCTTTCTAATACAAACAGTCTCTGAGAAACTAAAGGAAATGCAAAAAGTGTTGCAACCGTCCCCACTCTCCCCATGTTGGTAGGGTGCTACTGTTCACTGCGTCGGTTCCAAATAAAACGTTATAGTTTATTAGTCCGGTTTTGTTTCCCTGGTAAAACACGTTATATTGACCCACTATAGGTACGGAGCGGCAACGATAATTTGTAATGGTTTTATTTCGCTAATAATGTTTTTAAATAGCTGTACTTTCTGGAGCATTTCGTAGCGCCAAGTTCCGTAATGCAGTCAAAATGCTTCGTTGTGACATTGCAGCGTTTTGTTCTTAACATTTTAGCACAACGCTCGCCTTCATAAGACCACTTAGCCTATTGACATGACAACTGACCGAGAACACTTGTAAAAATTAAAAAGTTTTCAGATAATAGATCAATAACATACAATGTAGCCTAAAAGACGAACTGACTGCAATGACCAACACCATTAAGAGACAAACAAATTGGCTCTTCAAGTGTCTGAATTGTCTTTCTTGATCTAATGAAGGAAACATTCGTTGGAAATAAACATGTACGAATAACTTTTTTTTTAAAATTCAAAGTAGGCTGCTTGAAAACTTAGGTGACTATCAATACATTAGGACTAAAGACAGAACTGACCGAATAAACTGTTGCTGAATCCATCCCAAACACAAGTGGCAGAATTAAAGATCCATCTTCTCTTCACACACGAGACGAATGTGAAATTAACTCCGGTGATTGACACCAGCAGATCGCTGACACTTATATTCAATATTAACAAATTAGTTGGTGTTCGGAGTCTCTTGAACCTGTAGTAGAGAATAATGACGATGATATTATTACAGAAGCCCAGGACACCGATAGATCCGACGGTGAACGTCAGGAGTTTATAAGTCTCATCGGCGAAAATATAATCATAATCCCCAAGGTTAGTCTCAGGTGATGTTTCATTAAAATAATTCATTTCTTTTCTAAGTGAATGTCCAGCATGGTGACTGAAAGTGACCCGATTTAGCGGCCGTCCAGAAGCAATCAGGACAGAATCGACTAGTGATTGTAGTTCAGTGTGTCAGTAAGGTTGAACTCGTCTCAGAAAAATCCAGAGAAATGCACGAAAGTTCCTCCTGGATTGACAAGAGACCTTCCAGCGTTTCCTATGACTGACTAGCACTGCAGATTGAACGCAAAGTGTATAGTGCGCTGTTATGAACACTAATCACAGAGACGGTGATGCTCCGCTTCTACTGTGCTGTTTTGAAAACTTACAACAAGAACGGCGATGATGTATTAAATATTGCAGAGAGAGAGAGAGAGAGAGAGAGAGAGAGAGAGAGATCGAATAGTAACAATGCTGTCTTCTTAAATGTGCTGTGAAAACACGATTAGTATAGCCTATATAATGCACTGTTATGAACAGAACGCAAAGTAGTGCGCTGTTATGAACACTAATCACAGAGACGGTGATGCTCCGCTTCTACTGTGCTGTTTTGAAAACTTACAACAAGAACGGCGATGATGTATTTAATATTGCAGAGAGAGAGAGAGAGAGAGAGAGAGAGATCGAATAGTAACAATGCTGTCTTCTTAAATGTGCTGTGAAAACACGATTAGTATAGCCTATATAATGCACTGTTATGAACAGGAATCACAGTGACGGTGATGTTCTGCGTTGCGCTTACTGCACTGTTTCGAAAACTTACGACAAGAATGGTTATGATGATCAGTATTTAATGCGTTGAGAGAAAAACTAGTTGAGATGATGCTCAGCACAGCCTACTGCGTTGTTCTGAAAAATAATGGAAGCAATATTCAGTAGCCTATTTTATGTGCTGATATGAAAACTGAATGGTGATGATATGAACAATCACATTGATGGTGATGTTCAATATCTACTCTGTTGTTTTAAAAACTTATGACAGTAATGACATTCAGTATTTTATAAGCTTATGTGAAGTGTAATAGTGATATAAAGCCGTATAAAATGCACTATTATGGTGCTTATGCTTGGAATGGTTATATGAAGAATAACAACAGTGACAGTAGGCTAATGTTCAAATGCTTTTATGAACACTAATGGCAGTATGAGTGATATTCAGCATTTAATGTGCTTTTATGAGCACTAATAGTGAAGATATGTAGGCTAATATGCTGTTAAGTGAACTAATGAGAGTAAGCGTTATGTTTAGTATTGGACTGGAATGAGCAGTCTGTTTGTTGCATATTTATGAGACAGACAAAATAAATCAGCTAAAGTAAATCAACCATTAGTCATGAAAAGGTTATGAACTTTCACATTTAATTTAAGGGTCAGAGAGAAGGAAGTACAGTAAGTGGTAAAATTAATACGGTGTAAGAAACTTTAAGTGGGCTTCAGGGAAAAACAAAAAACTAAAAAAATGAACCCTGAGCTGCAGTGTGAAAAGTGTGATTTTTAGAGGATCCCATGGGAATGTTTGTTACTCAGTTTCATCTGGCACTGCTGAAGAATCAGACTTTAAAATTAAAGCAAACAAACTCTACAAACATTCCCTCCAGTGTTGGAATTATTAATATTTAAAAATACAGTTCAACAATATTTTAAGCTTTAAAAAACCTAGTGCCCATTTTATACTGCCTGGGTTATTAAACAACCTCAGACAGCCAAAGAGGTGATGCTTTTGCTCCCTTTTTTCAATTACAAACATGCAAATGAAGCACAGGTGATTGGGGAGCATCATCATGATTAATAATGCCCCTGCAGATTTCAGCCAGTGAAGGCTGGTTCCAATGTTTCACCGCTCATTACATGTCAGCTGTTAACATCACATCACACTCATCTCCTTCAGGCAAGACTAATGGTGTGTTCAAGTTATGTCGGATAGATCGTATTTACGAGTTGAACGCACATGAACGCCAACACAAAGTCGTTATTACGAGTGGGAAACTCGAAATTTTCTTTAAGCCCCGAGTTTCCAAGTTGGGGGCGTGTCAATGAGAAACATGGCGGAATCGATGGATGCAACGTCTGTAGCTGATGGTAAATTTTTGTTTAAATTGATAGTTTAGTAGTCCTATAAACTTAAATTGGTCATGTTCTTGTTACGCAGCTAGTTAATGAAATCAAAGTTAAAAAAGCCCAAACCTGTTCCTGGAGATCTACCTTTCTGCAGAGTTCAGCTCCAACATAACTGAACCAACTAATTAGGATCTGAAGGAGCACTTGATAATTAGGCTACAGACAGGTGTGTTTGATCAGGGTTGGAACTGAACTCTGCAAGAAGGTAGATCTCCAGGAACAGGGTTGGGCACCCCTGCTATAGAAAGTACTACCAAATGTTGCAATAATTAAGATTTTTTAAATGTTTTTGAAAGAAGTCTTTTAGGCTTACTAAGTCTGCATTTATTTGATCAAAATACAGTAAAATTAGAAGTATTGTTAAATATCATTATCCTAAAATTTAAAATAATCTGTTTTCTGTAGCTATGAATATATTTCAAAAAGTAATTTATGCCTGTGATGGCAAAGCTTTTTTCAGCATTATTACTCCAGTCTAAAGTGTCACATGATCCTTCAAAAATCATTTTTAATATGCTGTTTCCAAACATAGTATATACAGTATATGCACAATATAGCCTATACAATACACTGTATATATATATATATATATATATGCAATGCATAGTGTGTGTGCATTGCATACTATATGTACAGAGATAAGAGTATGGTATATGATTCTGAGCACAGCCATAATGCAGTTGACCCATTTTTTAACTACTCTCTTTGTTTACGTGAGGCTTTTGATTTAAACCCCATAGTAGAACCGAGGATTCACAAGAACCTGAAAATGTGCAAACTGTACAATTATTTCAGCAGCTTGCAGTCGAAACTTTGATCTTTGACATGAAAATGTGTTTCATAAGAGGTTCTTCTCAGTACAGCTCTACGTTTGTGAAGAAAATATTCCTTGTTGATGAACTGGGTCACTGTTTATAAGAATTATCCCAATTGTCCTAGAACATTCTTAATATAAATAATCTATTATGTACAAATCTGAGTTCTTATTGGAACAACATCAGAGAATTTTATCAGCATTTTATCTTCCCTGCCCAGTGATATTTTCACAGCTCCCATCAGTGTTTAGAAGAAACTCTAGAGGTGTGGAGAAAGATTTGATTTATTTACAAGCTTTTTGAAGGACTTGTCTCTGAAATCAGTGGGAGTGTGAAAACAAAACATTAAAGACGAGCTGTTGTAGCTGTCAGATCTCATTGACGCTTCCGCAAACTCAAAGACAGTGATGCACACGGTCTGACAAACTGCATTGGTTATCTTACGTCTTATCGGAGATTGTGGCGATTAATAACTTAAATTTTAGTCGCACATCATACGGCTTCAAAAGACTAGGAATATGAATCACTTTTATGGTGCTTTTTTTTTGTCAGCCATAGTTCCTATATATTTGCTGTATAGAAAAGAGCAAAAGTAATAGGTTTGGAATTACATGAGGGTGAGTAAATTAAGAATCTTCTTTTCTGCACTGCAAAAATAAAGAACATTTTATTGCAGTATATCTTACAAGAAAATGGTATTTCAGTCTTTCTGCTTCAAAATGTCACATTTAACTCAATGCATTACTTGCTATTTCTTTGTAATTATTAGTGAAATTTACTTAATTTTGGGGTGAAAAGTGTATGATTTTTTTCAGCGTGTGAACTATTCCTTTAAATGCACATTTTGCAGACTTTTGAGAACGTATGATTTAACTATTGATTTTAGCAGGTTCATGTGGTGTTTTATGTGACAGAATATCTAATTTTGATGCTCTCATGTGAAAACCCTTGATGATTCAACTCCGTATGCTGTGTTTTCAGTAATTACCTAAATAGTTTGTTCCCCTCACATCCTCATCTGACTCACGTCACTGGAAACTGGGTCATTTCATACATGCATCTACTCTTTGTTTCTCCTCTCTCTCTCCCTCTCTCTCTTTAATAAGAAGCGAATTATACAGTTTACGGCACAGCACACCGACTGCTGAATGGAGTCTAGGAGTTGGGATGTGAATGAATCCCTACAATCCCTGAAGGGAAATAAAACTACACAATGGCCCAATTCTCTCTCTCACTCTCTTTGTTTTTGTCATCTACGCCCATCCATTTCCCTACATGCACAGGAATGTTTCATACATCCAAGCTCATGCATGTTAATGCCATGCTATGTTTAGGTGATGGCATGTCTGCCCTTTCTCAGGCTGATGTACCAGCCTTCAGAGATCAGAGATCAAAGCTGGGATGAATTTCCATGGGGTATTGGTGAGAGGAGTTGTCTGACAGGCAAAAGGGAAAGTGTCTCAATGAAACACACTTCTTATTTAAAAACAGCTTCACAGCGGCATAACATCATTATATTTTCACTATTAGCTGTAAACCGGTTACCTCGTCCTCGCCTGAATATGTTTGTAGATTTGTGTTTGATGTTATCTCTGGAATGGAAATATTGATATTTTGTTCGTAAAAATCATACTTTTAAAAAAAATCTTATTTCAGTTAATGCCATAAAACTAGTGAGCTAAGCAGTGTACACTGGCTGAAGACACAAAAAGCGGAGGAACAAGCAAACCGAATCAATTGAGTGAGTTTATGCTGGATCCGCTCCGGTTGATTCAAACTTTTGACCTCACAAATCATTTGATTCTGATCGATAGGCCTACTTCGGTTTGTGTATTGCAAATCATTTGATTCAGATCGGGACTTCGGAGCGTGCATCGCAAAACTTTTTTTCTAATTCCTTTTTTTATTGAACAGTAAAAAACATCAAACCATGAAGGCAGTACAGGTACAAAAACAAAACAAAGAAAAAAGAAAGAAAGTAAGAAAGAATACACAAATACAAATCCTTTAGGAAAAGTAACCATGGTTTTCACTGCTTTAGGATTAACAGTTTCAATATACTTGTCTAGATCAACTTTGAATAAAGAAAACTATAGTTTCCAAAGTCGGACATCGCTTGTTATGATTTTCAAGGGCGTAGAATTTAGTAGAGATGACATGTCCCTACCAATATCCAGGGACTACTCGATTGTCCCTAGCAATAATTTTGATCAAACAATTAAATGTCTGTTGTCTGCTGTTATGTCCCCACCAATACCTACACCCCTGAGTCCATATGTCATAATATCATGAAACTATTCTTCACAGATCAAGAGATGCGGTTCCAACCAAGTTTGTCACAATTTTGTTACAAGTTTATTTTAAGTATAATTGCATTAGATTTGCAAATAAAAGTTATAGTTAACTGAAATGCTTTAGGTTAGATTCACTCTCCAAAATTTTATCAAGAAGTTAAGTACTCAATTCTGTCAGTGATAATTGCATGATAAAAACTAAATAAATCAACCTTACTTGATATTGTGTTTCCCAGAAGTGGGACATTCAGTTTCAGTGTTTTTTCAAACTCTCTGCTACACATTTTATGCATGAATGCCTGAATGAGAGCACATTAACAGAGATTTTAGTGGAGTATATGGTTTAATAAGAACACACTTGCCTAGTCAAATTGATATATTCAAAGCAACATGTTGAAGTTTTCAACGATCATACGTGTTTGCATACATTCGGTTTTCTATTCCTGTGATTCTCCTGATTTGACTTGAAAGTTAACTTAAACAAATTAAGAATGTATATTCATTTGTGTCTCTCAAATGGCGTAAGCAGGTTGTGCACAAGAGTCCAAGCACTCATTAATTTCTCACACTGAGTGATCATGACAACAGCTTTGAGGCATTCAGGACTCGTGTGTGTGTGTGTGTGTGTGTGTGTGTGTGTTTTTGAATCATTTCCCCTTCACGGTGAGCTCTTTATTAATGTAGGACACTGAGGACATTATATAAAAATCGCAATGTTTTTTGTCTTTATAGAACCATGATGTTCTGTTTCTTTATAGAATCTGTTTATATCGCTTCAACACAATGACTGATGAAATGGGTCGCAATTTGAGTAAGCAAATGTAGCTGTCACCTATCAAGAAAAAAAGCAAAACCCCCTCGCCTTAGGCAATTTTCTCCGCTTGCCTGCATATATACAGCAAAATAAAAAATAAAATAAAAAAATTCATTTTCAGTAAACCATGCATTTTATAACCGGTTACACCTTAGAACAAAACTGTTCTGTGTGTCCTCTGAACTGATTTCACGTCCAGGAGAACAATGTGACCTGTTTCTCAGAGATTCAGCTTTAGATAGCTGTTTGTTTGTTGCTGATGACTGATCAGATAATGTGTGAGATATTGATTGTATTTTTAGCCTGTACTTCAGGGTTTTTGCCTGCAGCAGTTAAACTCACAATAAGGTCTTGTTTTTGCTTCAGTTTTAAGAGTTTTGGATTTAGCTCCAGATTTTTGTTTTCTAACCCACTTGCATTGCTTGCACAATCTGACAATAATGATAATAACAGCAGCCATAAAATGATCTGAACAGCATGAAAGTATTTCTCATTTAGAGGAACCGTGTGGTGTTCAAAGCAGCAGTGTGTTCACTGGTGGTCTATTATAACAGTTTAGTGTGTGAACAGAGCAAAACAAATTCTTGTTCAAGTCATTATTGAGGTTTTTGGCTAGACAAGTTCAGCTACATACTTTTATACTGGAGGTTAGAAATGTTTTAGTATTTTGACTCACTGGTAACTTTTGTAATAGTGTGGGTGGCTGTCAGCCAACCGTCATACAGAGCAAAACATGAAAGGTTTTCACATTGCATGTCTCCTTTTATGCGACAGATTAACCTAGTTCTGCATGTAAAGTAATAATGGTCATTATAGTGTGTATACATGCTACACAGAAACATGGTCATTTATCTGAAATGAACATCCACCACAGTGTAATTTTCACCATGTCTAAAATAATGTATTATGTTTTTCTAGAAATGACATTTTAAACATTTTAAATGCATTGGCCTCTATATAATTTAACAATTATTTATTATTATTTAAAAATTAATTTACTATTATTTAGTTTGTATTAAATCAGTATTCTCACAGTTTTTTGGATAAATTATAGCTTGACACACAATAAAATAATTCTGCTCACTGACACTGTTGTCTAACACACTAGCTTTATTTAGTATTATGTTACAAAAGATTTCTATTTAAAAATATGCTGTTCTTTTGACATTTCTATTCATCAAAGATTCCTGAAAAAAAAAAAATTATACAGGTGCATCTCAATAAATTAGAATGTTGTGGAAAAGTTCATTTATTTCAGTAATTCAACTCAAAAGGGAATGATATTTTTGGAATCAGTTTCAGAACTATTTTTTTTCCAGCTGAAGAACGATGAAAACATTCACAGCCAAAGACCTTGAGCATTTAAAGTGACAAACAACAAAACTGCTGCATGCGCTTATTAAAGAAAAGAACTGTCACGAATCCGGTCTATGAACTTTCGTTCACTCACCACCAGAGGTCACCTGCTCACCACATGGACTCTCACACTACACAGACTGTTACCCTGGACTACATTTCCCATCATCCATTGCACTGATTACACCCACAGCTGTAACCAATCACACACCCTACATAAGCCATGGACTTCCTCTTTCTCACTGTGGAGTATTGTTCTGCGTTTATCACTCTCTTAGTGATAGCTGCTTTACGGAGCCATTTCGTGTTTTCCTAGTCTAGTCTAGTCTAGTCTAGTCTAGTCTAGTCTAGTCTAGTCTAGTCTAGTCTAGTCTAGTCTAGTCTAGCCTAGCCTAACCTAGCCTAGTCTTGTTAATACCTGTTTCCTGATTCCAGCCTGTGTACCTTGGATTATCTATTGTTTTACCGTTCGGACTCTGTTTGCCCCTGCCTGGACTATTGCTGCGTACCTGGATTATCTCTCTTTGCCTTGCCCTGTTGGATATTGTTCGCCGGAGTCTGATCACGTCTGTCCTTGGACTACTCTTGTGTTTTGCCCGTGCCATACCTGTTTGCTGGTGTTTCGACCTTGCCTGTGTTATTGACCACGTCTCTGTCTAATAAATCTTGCAAATGGATCTGCACGTCTCTCGTCTCGTTCGCCCTGTTACAAGAACATTATCTTATAGAAGCTTGTTTTCACCACTGGATAAAAAAATTAAAAAGCTGAAACATTTTATTTTGCAATTCAGACTTTTTTCCACACATATCCCACAATTCAGGTTCTTTAAACTCGCAATTGCAAGAAAGTCAAAATTGTGAGTTAAAGTTGCAATTATTTTTTATTTCGTTGCAGAAAAAAATCAGAACTGTGAGGCGTAAAGTCAGAATTCTGGGGGGAAAAAAATCAGAATTGCGAGATGTAAAAAGTCAGAATTCTGAACTTTCTCCCTCAGAATTGCAAGCTTATATCGCAATTCTGAGGAAAAAAAGTCAGGATTATTAGATATAAATTCAGAGTTTCGAAATGTTAACTTGCATTGCGAGGAAAAAAAAGTCTGAAGTTTTTTTTATTCCACTAATTTTGAGGTGTAAACTCAGAATTGCAATATGTAAGCTCAGAATTAAAAAAAAAAGTCTAAATTGTGAGATACAAAGTCACAATTACCATTTTTTTATCCATATTATCATGCATTGGTGTGGATGTTAATGTTATCGTTATAGTTATCTTTCTTGGTGTGAACAGGCAAGCACTTACCAACACACACTTATTGTTTCTTAGTTTCTCACCTTTCATTTTTCTCCCTGCTCTGTGAAAAGATTAAAGAATGCCTGTTCTCTTGTCAACTGAGACATGATGTGCTGCTAAATCTTTGAGCTTGTCTGTCCCACAGTGCTCTGACTGAATGACAGCTCCGCTCCACTAACCCCCCGTTAAATGAAAAGCACATTACACACTCCTCCATACTCACAAAATGACAGGAACTGTGCCACATTTGCAACACTGGAGTAGGAGGCTGATTTATGTGGAACAACTGAAGATCACACTATATCAAACTGTAAGCAAGCTATCAGTAAGAGCGATGATGCGAGACCGAGTCTTACAGATTGAGACATTCAGTTCGTACCTTTGGCAAGTTTTTTGCTACCCATTTTTTTTGCCAGAATTTGTATATTTGACTTAGATATGAAAAAAATCATCTCTCTGCCAATGCTGTAAATTATGCAGGGCAATGTCTCAGTATAATTCAAACCCGTAACCCATAATTTTGAACGATTCATTCAAAGAACCACCTCGTGTCATTTGTTCTGAGGGGCTACACTGGTTTATGCTCTATTTCTTTGATTCACTAAAAAGAACCAGAGTCATTTTTTTGAACGAGCCACACAGAATACTTATTTCAACATGCTACGATTTTGGACACACTCATTTTAATTTTGAATATTATTTAGGACTGATAGTATGCGAAATTGGATGTAGCATACTGTGTGTCTCTGATTCACTAAAAAGAACCAGTTCATAAGAGTCATTTGTTCATGAACTGGATTACACTTTTGCGACATTTTTCTCAAAATTAAGTTTGAGTTAATATCTCGCAGTTCTGTTTTTGATTGTTGTAGTTCTCTGAAAAAGTCAGAAATACGAAATTTAAACACCAAATTGTGAGATATAAACTTACAATTCTGTTAAAAATGGCAGAAATGCAAGAAAACAGAATTGCCATGTAAACTCAGAATTCAAACTTTTCTCACAATTTTAAATTTCAATTTCATGATTCTGAGTTTATATCTCTTAATTAATTAATTAAATTTTTTTTTAAAGGTGACATATCATAAAAAAACGATTAACCCAGTAACTTTGTTTTGGTAAGCCTTTTTCTGGAAGCGTCTGAGAAAATGAGTGCTTCTGATTTCGCTCCCTTGGTGACGTGGCAAAGGGATCTCATTATAATCAAGGTAATTGCGACTTTTTATGTCACAATTCTGACATCTCACAAGTCTGGGTTTATATCACAATTCTGACTTTTTTTTTCAGAATTAAGAGTTTATATCTCACAATTTTGAGTTATAGTTAATATCTCTGAATTCTGAGTTTATATCTCACAATTTTGAGTTATAGTTAATATCTCTGAATTCTGAGTTTATATCTCACAAGTCACAACTTTATATAATACAATTTTTTTTTTCAAAATTGCAAGAAAAAAGTAAAAATTGTGAGATATAAACAAGAAAAAATGAGATAAAATACAAAGTCGCAGTTACCTGTTTTCTTTTTTTGAAAATAGACTTCCATATGTTTCCTTTCCGCTGCATCACTTTTGAACTCAATAAGGCCTCTTGTGCAAACGCTCCCTCCCACTGTGAAACTGATAGATATGTGACCTAAAAACAGAATTTTATATTGTTGGTGAGGATTCACCCTTTGTGATTTAGAATAGCACATGGGAGGATGATGAAAGTGTGTGAACAGGTCACTGGAAATATGGCGAGATGGCGGAATAATATCCAGCAGCACCTCCGGCAGCTCAGCTCACTTTCTAAAAGTCAGGTAAATGTCAGGGAACAACGGCGGCGCGGATTCACTGACGTGAGCTTTGTGTTCAGCTGAACGGATCCTTCAGCCCGTGTCCTTTCTCTGATCACTCACTCCTGTCTGAAAATGCTGTTTTATTTAGGAAGTAGATACAGGGATGTTTGTGGGTCAACATTCCTGACAAAAGGTTAAAGGCCAAACCCTATTCCTAACATATAGAAGCCTGTTTCTGCCATGGGATAAAAGGTCATTTTGACTTTTTATTTCACAATTCTAAGGAACAAAATTCAGAAACTCATA
The DNA here is from genome assembly GCF_001515625.1 of Sinocyclocheilus rhinocerous. Lineage (NCBI taxonomy): Eukaryota > Metazoa > Chordata > Actinopteri > Cypriniformes > Cyprinidae > Sinocyclocheilus > Sinocyclocheilus rhinocerous. Next base: position 212,188 of record NW_015635541.1, read on the forward strand.
ATTCTGGCTTTTTTCTCTCTCAGCATTCCGAGTTTACATCTCACAATTCTGTTTTTCTTTCTTACTTGCAATTGAATGTTAACATCGTGCAATTCAGAGATTATATCTGGCAGTTCTTACCTTTTTCTCAGAATTGTGAGACAAAAAAATATCTATAACACTCTACATAGGCAGAAATTTCCGGTCATATTATTAGCACACCTCACACAAGGCACACACACTTCCAAATGGCTTGAATAGAGTTTGTAATGTTGCAATACTAAAAATTAAATTCTTTATGAAACGTATATAGCACACGAAAACTGGGTAAAATTGAGAGATTTTTTCTTGCTTTGTTCACCACCTTGGATGGCTTTTTTCTCTGCACTCATCAAAATGAATTATGTGATTGCTTTCTGAAGGAAACATGCAATGCTGCCAAAAAATTTACAAAAGAAGCCTTATGGAACAGCATGCCTTTGATGCCTTAAAGGGGTCATATGACATTGCTAAAAAGAACATTATTTTGTGTATTTGGTGTAATGCAATGTGTTTATAGGGTTTAAGGTTCAAAAAACACATTATTTTATTTGTGATCGGAGAAACAACAAACAACAAGCGCTAGTCTACTGCTCAAAACTCGCCGTTTGAATCATCAGTGGCAAATTATTTAAATATAAAAAACATACTTACTCATTCTGGAATTGGATACATGAGCAGAATGGTACATGATGAGTTTCCACTGATCCCCTGATGAATGATGCTAGATGAAATATAAATAAGGGTCAAAGAGGAAACCCAAGCTGGTGACTCAATCAACTCTAATGGGGTTGAGTCGAGTAGCTTGGTGTGTGTGTGTGAGAGAGAGTGAACTGAGAGTTAGACAAAAACGTATCAGGGTGATCTTGTGAGCTGGTAGGTTGTGTCAGAATAGCAGGGTAATTTTTGTCCGTTTTAACCATTCCCACAAACAATTTTAAGTGTTTATATTATTTGAAATTTGATATTATTATTACTAAAATTGTAATTAATTTTAAACATTTTGTCTTTTAAAGTTTTTAAATGTGCACTATGCAGGCGCACGTTTAATGTATTTAATGGAAGATTGAACTATGGAAGTTTTTTTATTACTTGAAATATGTATAATATTTTATATAACTTTATACATTTGTTATTTTATATGCATTTTGTCTTATTTATGTTTATTTAAATGTGCACTATGGAAGATTTTTATATTATTTAAAATATTTAATATATAATTTATATTTATGTAAATGTATACATTTATATTATGTTTTTTAAAATTATTATTGTGTATTAAAACATGCACTATAGAGGTTTTGTATATTATTTTAAATATTTTATATGTAATATTTTATATAATTTTATACATTTGTTATTTTACATCCTTTTTTATGTTTATTTAAATGTGCATTGTGTAAGATTTTTATATTATTTTAAATATTTTAATATTTACATTATAATGTACAGTTGTAATTTTATACATGTATGTTATTTTATATTTTTAGTTTTTTAGAATGTCTATTTAAAGGTGCACTATGGCAGATTTGTTTTTAAACAAAATTCCCTTAATTCCATTTTAAATTCCATTATTCATTTACGATGGTAAGCCACAATAAATAATGATTTATATTTAGATTTATACATTTATCCATGTAAAAGAGCAGTACAATAGCGAGAACAAAGTTACATAGTGCACCTTTAACATTTATCAAAATGACCAGATCATATTAGTCCTCAATCAGTTGTGATTTTCCTCATTTGTAAGTTGCTTTGGATAAAAGCATCTGCTGAAAGAATGATTGTAAATGTAAACGCAAGCTTGCAAACCTCATAATCTGACTGACATGAAAATCACGATTCTTCCTGTTTGTTTTACATGTCATTTAGGGTTTGGTTTATCTAAAATTATTCACTCAAAAAAACATTGTACAGAAAACGCAGAAAGCAATCAGAATGGGCACTGCCTATAATACAGTGCAAAACAGCCATATATATATATATATATGTGTGTGTGTGTGTGTTTTAGATATTTTTAAAGTATTTGAAAAATATGAAAAGATATTTGAAATAAAAGTGAATCTGTAATTTTTGCCTGAAGGCTGTGATGTTTTCTGCTCTTCTCACGTGTCAGGAAAGTTCATCTGGGTTTGAAGACAGCAAAGTGCTTAGTCTTGTCTAGTTTGTATCTGACGTTCACGCTTCGCTCTGCAGTTTGAAGCCTCTGTCACCTCATGTGGAAGCAACTGCATAACAGAGCATCAGACATTCACAGTAAGACGTTAAATTGATTCTGAAACACATATGTTGTTTTTAACACTCTCTATCTCTCTCTTTCTGTCTCTTTCTATCCCTGTCTCTTAGTGTTGTACATTCTCATTCATGTCCTCCATTTGGTTCCATTTCCCTGTCCCCATCATCTCAGCATCATGGATTACACCTTCTCATAATTACATAGGGAACTGCCATAGAGCACCATTGAGATGCAGAGGATGGCTTGACATTAGGATGATAATCCATACAGCACAATCCTCTGTCAGACTCGGTTCACTCCGGAGGCATTGTGGGAATGATTTGCGTGCTCAGCTTGTCGGATTCAGTTCTATCTGCCAGAAAGCATAGTAATGAGGAATTTGCATGCACAGGCCCGGTGGGTGACCTGTCCTTTCTGCATGCCAATAGTCCTGCATTGAGCAGTGGGAAACCTTTGAAGGTTGTTCACTGCATGTGCAACATTTTGTTCTGTTGAATCTAACATTGCATGCATGACTAATTATTAAGATTAACATTGATCTTGTTCTTAATCTGCAGTGCATGGCGTAATAACAGGATTCATTTCAGACTGCTGTCATCAGTGATGGCACACAAGATTTTCTTTTTCTTCACTTTGATACAATGTGACAATGTGATACAATGTGGTTTAGTTTTCAAATGGTCACTTTTATTTTCATAAACAGGTGAAAATAAATGTATTTATTTCTTTGTAAGGTCTTGTGTTCATGTATAAAAAGTCAAATATGTCAAATAAAAATGTAAGTGGATATACTGTAATTTAACATTGTTTTACCTTTATTTAACCAGACAAAACACTTAAGAACAAAATGACACATAGATGTAATATGCACATAAAATTGTGATTTTTATATGATTTATTATTCATATAATTTATTTTGTATGAGAAGCGGTTGAAATTTTAATTCCGGTATGAAATCTTAAATCTCATTTGTGTTTACACATTCAGAAGTTTGGTGTCTGTAAGATTTTTTTAATGTTGTTTATTTTGTTTTTCTCACATCGATTTATTTCATAAGAATTCAGTAAAATCAGTAATGATGTGAAATATTATTACAGTTTAAAATAACTGTTTTCTATTTGAGTATACTTTAAATGTAATTTATGTTTGTGATGCAAAGCTGAATTTTCAGCATCATTACTGCAGTATTCAGTGTCACGTGATCCTTCAGAAATCATTCTAATATGCTGATTTGCTGCACAATAATTTTTTTTTATTATCAATGTTGAAAACAGTTTTTGCTGCTTAATATTTATGTGAGAACTGATACTCATAGATAATTTTTTTAGGATTCTTCGAATATAAAGTTCAAAATAATGCCTTTATTAGCTACTGTAAATTAATGAATTAATTCATTTAATTAAATCAGCATGTTGTTCCCCCATCCTCCTGCACATAGTTGCTCTGTTGGACATTTCCTTAGTTCTTGTTTTGCATATTTAATCTTTTCACATTCATAAAAAAGACATTTTCCTATCAACTGCAATGCAGAAGGTTATTTCAACAGGAGGTCCAAAATAATTACGGTGAGTCTAATCAGCTCCGAACCCAATTTCACAGATCAGCGATCAACAGGCAAATTGGGCAGTGTATGGTGATGCAGTAAACTTCAAAGAGCGTCGGTCACAGAGTTGAAACGAGGGCTTTTAGAGGAAGAACACTAATCAAAAACAGCCAGGAATATATCACTCATCAATTATGCATTGCTGCTTTTGTAGTTGCGTGTTGTGGGTCTCAACACAATGACTGTCAGATAACACTCCTCTACACACTCACAGCACAATGCCTTGTTAATGCGATTTTGCTGAGGAACTTTGACTGGAATGGAAATTGAATCATGCCTGCATGGTGTTTGATGCAGATGACTGCATTGTCAGAACTAATGTTTGTACGACAGCTTGTATTATGAACCTTTTAGGGGTAAATAAAGTACAAAGATGTCCCTTTGAAGGTACTGTCACAGTGACAAGCTGTTGTACCCCCAAAGTTACTATTTTTGTGTATTTGTTTTTTCAGAGTGTGTGCTGAAGCAAATAATTAAATTGAAATGCTCATAATGAGGATAGGAACGCATTATGTGATTTCTTGTGAAACAGTGATATGTGCCCTAAAAAAACTATCAAAGCAATCTGGTGTTCTGTATTGTAATAAAGAAATGAAATAACTATTGTATGATGTTATTATGTTGGGTTGCCAATATTACTATAGTGTCTGAGCTTGTGATATTGAGTTTGAGCACATTATTATTATTCTGAGGGCTAAATATTATTTCTCGTCCTAGAGCTTTTAGGTTACAGCCAAATCCATAATATCCACAATAAACCACATCTGTATGGTAACCTCACCGGAGAAAGTGTTATTATAGATAATAGACTTCTGTTTTGTCTAGGAGTTTTGTGCATTAAATGGAATAAGTTTAATATTAAAATAATGTTACAAATTGTACATAGTCCCAGATAAAAAAAAAAAAAAAACTTATTGTAAAAAAAGTCTTGTGGATTATTGTGATGCTTTTAACACTCTCTCATTCTGATGGCACCAATTTACTGCAAAGGATCCACTGGCAAACAAGTGATGTAATGCTACATTTCTCCAAATCTGGCCAGAGGGTGAGTACATTTACAGCAAATTTTCATATTTTGGGTGAACTATTGCTTAGACATTCAAAGTTCAAGTTAAATAAACAAATAAATATAAAAAATTATTGCCAAACCCCATTTGTCATATATTTAAAATACATTTATTTCGACTAATTTTAGTTCAAATCTATTAACATATTTACTGACATATTGCTTGAGACTTGCTGACATAAAAATTATAATGAAACTTTATTTGGAGTACTACTTGTGCACAATGCACATCTCTTAAGCCCAAAATGTGTTTTAATGTCACTATTGATGAGGATTTTATGATCTTTGAATAATATCGGTCAAGATATTTAAAGTGTACCTAAAGTATATTTACAATAGTTCCACTTTAGCACAATCTAATATACTTCAGTATATCTTTAGTTGGAATTCAGCACTACTTCCGCACAATTAAAGTGCATTAAGTACAAAATTAGTTGTTCCAATTTAGCAGACTTTAAATATACCAGTTTAGTATAACTAAATTGCAGGGTATTTTTATTAAGCACATAAATATGTAAATGTAGTTATAAATCTATTTTAAAAACATTTTAGTATATTTGTTTTTCACTAAGGAAGTCTGTCTACACAAAACTATGTTTTATAGTTTAATGTGAATGCATATATTTGAAAAAACAAAAAAACATTGTCTGCAAACACCTTTATAGTAAATAAAACCTTTGAACAGAACGCCTTACTCTTGAAAACTAGCTTACTGTTGATTTCTGCATGACTCCCTAATGCGTGAAAAAGATTTGGGTACAATCCCTATCTGTCATTAAAAAGGGCAGGTGGTTTTGGTCAGGGAATCTGCTTCAGCGGATGCTGCTGAATATTGTGTTGGTGAAATGTTGCTTTTCACACCCTTTATATGTTTTGATTCTTCATGGTTTACTGGCAGAATACACAAACTTCATAATGTGACATCCTGTTGATTTAAAAGTTGTGTTGTTTTGATCTCTGATGAAATTAAAGTCCGGGAAAATTCAAGATGAACACCAGGAATACAAACACGCCTGTGCAGAAACAACTGCCTACTGTAAAGCTGGTATACATTGTGGAATTCACACACACATACTGTGATGAGGAATTCGGTCAACCAGAATATTGAACAGAGAGACTTGCAGTGAAGGACCATCATTGATAAAAAAGCAGAGCGTTCAGGTGAAACATCTGTTTTATCACTCAGGAACATTCAGTTCTTAAAGCCGGATCTCTCTCCAGACAGCAGCGCAGCAGAGGATTTACTATGGACAGGAATTAAAGACGGATTTCTGAAAAAGTGCTAAAACTGCTAAGCAGATTTGTGCCAAGACTCTTTGTCAATTATTCTCTTGTTAAGTCTTTTTGAACTAAATGAGTCCCTGAGGGAAATTTGACTATTACCATTTTCTATAGATGCTAAAAATATCTACACCCCCTCCCCACCTTTTAACATTACCCAATAGTTTTTGAGATTAAGATTCAATTTATTAATAAAGATTCTAATATGAAATATAAATCACTAAATAAATCATATAGGGATAATTCACCCAAAAATGAAAATTTGATGTTTATCTGCTTACCCCCAGGGCATCCAAGATGTAGGTGACTTTGTTTCTTCAGTAGAACACAAACTGAGATTTTTAAGTCAAACCGTTGCAGTCTGTCAGTCATATAATGGAGGTGGATGGGAATCACGGCTTTGAGAGTCAAAAAAACATAAACAAACAAAACCAAATTAAACCCTGACACTAAAATGACTGACAGACTGCAACGGTTTGAGTTAAAAATCTTCGTTTGTGTTCTACTGAAGAAAC
>NW_015635541.1:219575-225014 GCF_001515625.1 Sinocyclocheilus rhinocerous
GTCAATGGTCCATTTGAGAGATAGGTGGCGGTAATGCACTTATAAGTCTGCGATCTGCCTTAAAGCAAGAAGAAGAAGAAGATGCTTCATGCGCTGGCTGAAGAAGAAGACGCGAACGCGCTCAGGACAGTTCGGAAAAGTGGTGACTCAGCAAAAGAAGGATTTTCACAAGGACAGACGCTTAAAGGAACAGTGCACCCCAAAATGAAAATTCTCTCATCATTTATTAACTCTTACTTCTGCCAAGCACCAAATAAACATACCTGTCATTTTTCCAGCAGGAACTGTGGTTTTTAAACTTCAAAAATTATGCACTATGAAGGTGTTATTAATATTCATGTGATACATTTCAAGTCTGAAATCATACAGCTTTGTGTGAGACTTAATCCATGATTTTTGAACAAATCATTTGAGTGAATGATTCAGTGACCCTTTCTTATTATTCCTGAATGAATCAGTGTTTTTAAAAGAATCCAATTGTTGGTAACTCACTTATAAAGACGGTCACTTGTCGCCACCTACTGACGTAATATGTAACCTGCAGAAAGAGAGACTGAAAAAAATTGTTCCACTTGATGTTTACAGTTTTAGTGATTGAGTTCAAATATATAAAATGTTGAAATTAATAATTAAAATATATAGTGAATAAAAAGTCCCTTTAAAGTATTTCAATTTAGTTTGCTTTCTAAAAGAATATAATGAATTATGCCTATTAGTGTGACAGTTTTAAATTAAGTGATGTTCATTTGCATCAGTTTTTGAGTGTTTCACCGCTGGCTTTGAAAGTCATAATTGTGTAACTGTGATTTGATTTAAAGAACATTTTATAATGGAACAAAAAGGTTGTCAACCCCTGGACTAGAATGTTGTTTTGTTAGTAAATGTGCAAATTGCTGTAAGCTATTCTTTAATGTGAGCACTCCTGTCAATGAGAGAGAGAGATCAGAACAAGGTCAGACAGAGAAAAGAAAAGACGAGATGGAAAATACACAGCACTAAAACAATCTCAGCGTTATGACATATAACATCCATCCACATAGCATTAAAGGAGTGATCACCTGTGTCTGTCTGGCTATCAATCTGGAGTACCACAATACCAAAACTTGTAGTTTAGACAGATGTCATTGTCTAAATGTCACAAGGATATGAGGCAAAGTGTGATTGTAGAGGGATCCGGAAGCGCCTTATTTTCTTCTGCTTCAGAATTCTGCATGCAGAACATGATTGTAGTCAGAAATGTGATATTTACAGACGCAGCCTGATCTGGAATGAAATAAACATGAGTGACATTTGATTGCTGTGTTTCCTCCAAGGGAAAAGATATTTTCGTTCTGATAAAAGATGGTTTGTTTTGATAGGTACACAGTACACTTTGATGTTCAAGAAAGGTTTGTTTTATATAGGCTGTTCTCTAAAATGAGGTGAAATATAAAGGATCATTTCTCATTTTTTATTACTTTGAACCTATGATATTTCTGCTTTTTAAAGCACATTTTATGCCAACAATGTTACATTTAAATGTTTGATGGGTTGTAAGGCCAGTCTAAAATTGGCAAAAAACAACAACAACAAAACATTGCACTACATTAAGTCACTCTTGTTCTTTGTAAACTAAAAAAAAAATGATGTAGGAATTATTTTGAAACAATTTTCACTAAGAAATTGCTAGTAAATTTCACAAATAATTACAAATAAATGACACATAATAGACTGAATTTAAGTAACTGTAGCTATGTAGTTTTGTGCATTTTTGCGACATTGGAGACCCCCATAATTCACTGTCGTAAATATATCGCTGTCGTAATTACAGTGGATTGCTGTGCTGTGCATGTGCGTTTGTTGCTGCGGTAAAACAATCCAGCCTTTTCGCGGAATTCAGTGTACCAACAGAATGATTTTGTAGCTCATATTTCAGGTAAAATCTTACATACAATTGCTTTACATTGGGAAATATTGATGTAGAAAGAATGAAATATAAACATACTTTTTTTTAAATTTACAACTAAGAAAAATATTTCTAATGTACAAAATGATCACAATTGTTTTCTCATTACAGAGTTAAAGTATTGAGCTTGACAAGGTCAGTGTAATACTCACAACTTAACCTATTTGTGGTACTTCAAAGTATAATTTCTGAAAAATCATGAATTTAAATATGGGGACTGGCATATGATAATAGAGTTGAAGAGATAGTGAGGGCAAAAATCTAAACCCTTCATATAATTAAACAAACTCCCATCCATTCATGTTGTGTTTTGTTTGCAGTTCAGCAGCTCTTCTCATGGTATTTTTTCTTGAAATATCCAAATCTGATTGACAGCATCTCATTGTAAAACTCACCTGCACCTGCAGCCTTCAGCTAATGTCTTAAATACAACACTTTCAGAAAATGCTTGGAAAGCTGACATGACTGAATGAATTTATATGTGCCCTAAAGTGAGTGTGGCATATTCTCTCAGGGTTGAGCAGACATGGAAGATTTCATGATGCATATTTAATTGCGCTGTTTTACCTTGATGCATTTTTAAAATTCCATTTGGCACTGATCCTATATAGAGAGATCTACCCTGAATAACCTTCATTACTTAGAGAGAAAGAAAATAAGAGACTACAACAACAACAACAACAAGTTTCTTTTTTCATGAAAATAATGGAGTGCTACTGTACATCCATCGAACATTTACATTTTTCCTGTCCTCTATCCTCTGTAAGAAATTAACATGTGAATGGATCATTAAAGGGATAGTTCACCCAAAAATTACAATTCTGTCATTAATTACTCACCCTCATGTTGTTCAAAACCCATAAGACCTTTGTTCATTTTCAGAAAACAAATTAAGATATTTTCGGTGAAATCCGAGAGCTTTCTGACCCTGCATAGACAGCAATGCAACTGAAATGTTCCCAGACCCAGAAAAATTGTTGAATAAAGTCGTTTTACCGATGTCGGTACTATGGTTTTCGGATGAACTATCCCTTTCAGTCAAAGGTAACTGAAACAGAATCATTTATCATTTTAAACATTTAAACTGAATCACATGCACAGGACATCAGCATGCAACATGTATATTCAGATACATATATCCCTGAGCAATCTATTTTTACATTTTATCTAATTTACAGTACATTAGATCCAAATAGAAAAACTAAAGCATATTGGAATGCAAACAGTTTTATTTCATCAAGTTCATCTAGAAAATAAATTTTAAGAGTGAATTTTAGACAATGCCTTGATTGTTTAAAACGGTTTGAAAGTTAGTTTTAAAGGAATAGTTCACCCCAGGATAAAAAATATGATGAAAACATACAAACCCTCATGCTATTTAAGATGTAGTTGAGTTTGTCTTTTCATCAGAACAGATTTGGAGAAATTTAGCGTTACATCACTTGCTCACCAGTGGATCCTCTGCAGTGAATGGGTGCCGTCAGAATGAGAATCCAAACAGCTGATAAAACACGACAATAATCCACAAGTAAAAATGAATATCTTGTGAAGCAAAAGCCGCATGTTTGTAAGAAATAAACTCCACATTAAGATGTTTGAAATTTACATTGTTGCTTCAGGTCAAAACAGGAGTCCATAATCCATAATAATGCTTCCTCCAGTGAAAAAGTATGTCCCCTGTTGTTCGCTCACATCAAAATCCAACAACATATTTGTTTAGAACTGTTTTGGACTGTTTTTGTTTGTAACCCGTGCATGCTTGATTTGTGCATATTTTTCTCCTGATTCAGATCAATTGAGATGACTTTTTCATTGAAGGAAATGTTATTATGGATTACAGACTAGTATTTAAAGTGAAAACACCTCAGTGATGGATTTGTTTCTTACAAACATGCAGCTTTTCGCTTCACAAGTCGTTAATTGATGGACTGGAGTCGTGTGGATCACTTGTGAAACAGCTGTTTTTCTTTTCTTTGGAGAAAAAAAAATCATGGGTTCTCCTTCTAAAAACTGATTTCAATCAACTCACATACCAAATCCAGCTCCAAAGGTGAGTTACGTTTGGTTGATTGCCAGTTAACAGTATGTGTCAACTTTAAGAGGTCTAAAGAGTTGTTACCAAATTGTGCAGATCTAACAAGTGAAGCTGAAATTCTCTTCCACTAGATGCCTACACCTACAGGATTTCTGTGCCCTACATTTCTGACGCTAATCGTTGTGTGACGGGATGCTCACAGATGATCCTGATGAAAATCTAAGCTTAATAAGAGAACGAAGTGCAGGCGTGCAGTTGTGTTGACGTCCATGTGCATAACCTGCCAAAGAGATACTTTGAATGACAAAATATAAGATTAAGGAATGGAAAATGGTCTGACATGCGTGTGGGACCTGTAGGAAAACATCGAATGTATTTTAAGCTTTGAATAGAACATGGTTGAATATCATCCGGACCGTCTATGCAGTATTCTCCAGTATATACTTTCTTCTCAGTTGCTATGGGGACATGCATTTTTATTATGCTATGTATAAAGGTGCATAAAGGTTGTCAGGTTTTTCTGAAGTTTCCGTCTTTCAGGCTGTGAGGCAAACAGCACGTCTGAACATAAATTCACATCCTCTATATAGAAACTTGTTTATTAGAAACTATTTGAATTTACATATTTTGAATATGGTAGCACCACATAGAGTAGAAAATTTAATTTACATATCAAATCAAATATGTTTTGATTGTATTGAATAGATCAATTGTAATGCAAATTATATTAAAGATGTGGCATTTCCATGCAAATGGATTATGCTGGTATTAGATTAATTATTTGTTGTGGTCACTATATTTAGAATGTGTCCCATTTCCATCTTCAGAGCTTCCTAGCATTGAAATGGTTCGGCAACATTTACTGCTGAAAGTCTTGAATAAATACGAAGAGAACAAATTAAAAGGGGAATTTGTTTTCCTCTGGGGGATGTTTGAGAAAAGTATACTTCAGAGCTAAAATATGCACATTAAAATCTAGGTCAAAATTCTAGGGAAAGGAATATGTTTTGTTTTCACTTTTTGTTCTCAAATAGCAGAATATTTTGGTTGGTTTTGACACACTTTTGCTGACTGCTCTTCCAGCCACTACATTCTTCATCTTTTATCTGATTCCCTAGGCTATGTGTTGTATTCCATCTAACAGGGAACATTCTCAGAACTTTGGCTAATGTTCTGGCAATGTTCTCTCAATGTTGTGAACAAACTTTCTTCCAGTAATGTTAATAGAATGTTTGTTCAAAGTCTAATGTTCTCAGAATCTTAGCACAAAATGTTATTTATACTTCATGAATTGAATGCTTTTCTTCTAGTACGTTTTAGTTGGATGTTCATCTTACCTTTTCTAAATATTAGAACTTGTTCCAGAATGTTCTGGAATGTTCAAAAGTAACATTCCTATAATGTTTGCCAAATGATAAAACAGAATGTTCCCTTAACATTCGTATAACCAAGAAACCAA